>NC_079436.1:35412068-35430946 GCF_903798145.1 Danio aesculapii | reverse complement strand
ACAATTGAGAAAATACTGAGAATAACCAGAGGAAATCTACATTTTAAATAGAATAATATATATAATAAAACAAATTATGTATGAGCAAACCCCTCCAAAAATAGACCTATTAATAAAACTGTTAAATGTTAAGCTGATGAATTAGAGATATGATTTTTCTCTATTTAAAAAACATGTATTGTAAATAACTTATTCATAAACAAAATACTAAAATACAACAACAACAACAACAACAACAACAACAAAAACCACTGAAGTGTATTTGGAATGTTTTCTTTACATTATATTTGGGGAATATTCTTTTTAAAAAAATAAACACTTAAAATCTCTAAGTTGACAAGTTTGGTTTCATTCAGATTTGTCCTCCAACATTCCTTGCCTTATACATTACATTTATTATATATCATATGACAATAACTAAGAAATATATATTTTACATATACAAATACATCTTGAAATTGTAATTTTACATATTAATAAATAAACGTGATTCTTCCTTAAGGATGACAGTCTACAAGATCTCATCTTGTAAATAACATAAAAACAGTCATAGTTAATGAAGCATTGATTAAAGAAATATAAACAAATGGCTGTGGTATTGTGTTTCACTGAAGCGAAACTCTGAAGTAAGACATTACACCTGCTAAATGCGTGAGAAAGGACAGGAAGCCCTCTGTGGCGCAGAACAATATAGTGGTATGAATGGGGAAGTGAAGCAGCTGGATGTACAACTCAACGCTTTTATTTTTCAGAGCAACAGCATTGTGTTGAATACCATTTCATACTGTAGTTGTATTTAAAGCAAGTAAATTAATCAACATAGCAGAACTAAACATACATTTAAAAAAACTCTGGTTCTGTGTAAATGAATGTGTTTGCAGCTTAAAAATGCTCTCATTTCTGGGGAAAAATCCTTTTAACTTGATTAAATAATGTCTATTTTTCTGAAAATGTAGAATAAAGCTACATATTACAGTAGCACGCACGGTCAGCTGCATCACAGCAACAAGTTTGGCAGGGAAACATTTGCAATTTGACTCTCTCAGCATGCCAAAGTTGTGCAATATGGTCACTGACACAGTTGCTGACCATTTTAGATCAAATTCCGCAATTCTTCATTCATCTGATGTAGATTTTCCCCCAAAATTCTAATGATTACGGATATGAAAATTGCAAAGGCATGCAGATTTCTAATGTTGAAGAATTCATAGTTAATTTGTCACCCACGCTCCACACATCTCTGGCAAATTACTAAATCACATAAACTATTCCAAACGATTTTCCAAATGAATGAACATTAATAAGTGCGAGACACTTGCTCTGAGATGCACAGATTGCCTTCTAGCTCACTGGACAAGCTTTAATAGGGGTCAAAGCAACTGCTCACAAAGCCTATAATGTATTTGGAGCTACTTTACAGGGATGTCTATGAGGTGCAGGAATATGACAGGATCCTGACACTTCAGTGAATCCCAGAGGGATGTGCTGAGATTGACATATCTGAATTTCAGTGGTCTAGGTTTTCAGAAAGATAAAACATTCTGGAATTTCCAGTATGTGCTACAGTACAATGTTTTAAAATCTAAGCAGTTTGGCTATTACACAATACACGCTTATCAAAAATGCACAAAAAAAATGCATAAAATGCCATGATTTAAACAAAACAGTTGCTGGGTTTCCATCACCCAGTGTTAATCCTCATTTTGAAGTATCGTATGAGAAACGAGTAATAGAAGTTACCAATTTCAAATAAAAAAAAAAATCTTAATTTGTAAAAGTTTTTATGCTTGCTTTAGGTGGTTTTGGACATGGTTTTACGATAAAAGAGTTAATGTAAATAATGGGAGATAAAAACACATTAGCAGAATAAACTTCAGGGTTTCTGCAAGTTTTACCAAGTTAAATTTAAGACTTTAAGACATTTTTAAGACCATTATGAACAAAATGTTAGACTCATACAGGGCTAAACGCTTCAGATTTTTCCGAATATCCCAGTAGGAAAAGATTTTAGACTTAGCCTATCTAAAAATAATTATAATTTAATACATTTAATAATGTAACCATAATTTAATAATAAAGTCAGTATCCTCCTCAGCAGGTCAGTATCCTCAGCAGCAAATTGTTATTGTAAGAATGATAATTAAACCATTATTGTAAAAACAGTAAAAAAAAAAAAAAAAAAAGAAAAAGTTAAAAGTTTGATTGAGATGGGTCGTGGGCGATTGTATGGGTGTTGGACAGATTGAGTAGCTTTACATGAACAAGGTAAAACTAAGACCTGTTAAAAAAAATTTAAGACCTACAAGACAATATTTCAGTAAATGTAACACTTTTTAAGGCCTCAAATGTAGTTAAGACTTTTTAAGACCCAGCACACACACTGAACTCTGATGTACCGAACATTACATCCACGTGACTCCATTATGCTTGCCTTGTTTACTGTTGGTTGTAGAGTACAACCTTTTGAAATCTATGCAACCCTAAAAGCAGAGAAAGCCAATTTTGCCATTACAAACTCGTCTCGAAAATGGCTCTAGTCTACATTGTACAAAACATGCATTAATGCAACAAAACAGTAGCTGAGTTTCCATCACCCTGTGTTAATGCCCATTTTAAAGTATCGTAGAAGAGTTATGGAAATGCCAAATTTCAAATAAAAATCCCTTAATGTTTTGAAAGTTTTTATGCCTGCTTTAGGTGATTTTGGGCTTGTGCAATAAAGGAGAATGTGAATAATGGGAGATGGAAACACGTTTGCTGAATAAACTCTGACATAGCTGAATAAAAACAACTCTGAATATTACACCCAGGTGACTCTGTCATGCTTGCCTTGTTTACTGTTGGTTCAATATCAATACAGCTATTAAAAACTTGATGGAAATGCACCCCATTCTCATTTGAAATTTTTTTTTTCTTGTGAACTTTGAAAAGATTTACTTCACATTAGGATAGAAACTCAGCTAGTTATTCCTAAAAAACACATACACCTTGAAAACACAACATCAGAATTCATTTGAAAGCAAATTAATTCCTATAAAATGTACTGAGAAAATCATGAGTGCAGATACACCTATAATGGCCATCCAGATAAATCTGATGCATAGTCTTTAATGTTGTTTCATTTCCCAAATAGCAAAGTAATAATATTCAGGAGTGGGGTTTTCATTTTTCTTGCCCTAAATATGCCAGGAAGTTCTTTAGATTTTTCTTGCCCGACACGTAAATTGTGAAGACGGCATGCCTCATGACACTACTCACTGAACTATTTTCATCCTTTTATGAGTTTCAATAAAATAATGAAATGTGCAGCACAGAAACCCTGGGGGGTGGAAGAAACAGACTTGGGGAAAAATATTATTCTGTACAGCTGACTCATCTTCCTCGATGGTATAAATAGCAAAATCAATTGGGCATATTCTGTAGTGCAACAAAAGAATAAGATGCATTTCATCTACCAAAAGAGATACCCATTATTCTATTTTAGTGCCTGTTAAATGCTTCATTACCTCTAACACAGAGGTTAAAGAGAACATTTGGGTGTTATTATTTCCAATATTGACTTTGAAAGGGATAGTTCATATAGCCAAGGAAATTCTGTCATCCTTTACTGACCCCTTATTTAGATACAAATCAATATGTCTACATGTGGAATATGTACATTTGGAAAGAAAATGATTTTGTTGTACATACAGTACTAGTGCTGCACGATATTGGAAAAATCTGACATTGCGATATTGTTATTCTCTATAATATCTCTATTTAATAAAGAACTAATAATTTTAGACTGATTGAGATGATTCTGTAGAAAAATGCATCTGCAATAAATATAATTCACCATCCACCAGCATAGATCAATACAAAAAACTATTGAAATAAACAGTGTTTTATCGTTTTCCAAGTCTAACGATAACTTACAAATGTTACAATTTCTTATGCCTCGATGGTTTTAAAACCATTATACACTCAAAAAAATATGAAAATGATAAATCATACTACAGACTCAACATTGCATATCCTGCGATGTGACTATTGCGAATGATCACATTGCGATATCGATACTGAAACGTTACATTGTGCAGCCCTAGTGCATACAACAAAATTAAATGAGGTTTAATGTTGTTTTAAACAAATCTGCTGAACATTTCTTAAAAATATCTTCGTTTGAGTTGTGAATTTTCATTTACCTCACGATTCGATTAGATTCAGTTCAGTTAGGATTCATAAGTTAATGATTTTATTTAGAAATTAATCCTTGATGCATCTTTTCCATTCTACACTATAAACCCAACATTCAACTTTATCAAATGAAATGAGTGTAGTTAACTCGAAATTGACTGAAAGTTAATTCTACTCAATTGAAAAGAGCTTTGAACTCAGTGTTGAAGGTAATGAGTTAAATAAATACCTCATTACTTCAACTTAAATGGAGTAAGTTCACAGTACTCATATAGATTTCTTATTTTAACTCAAACGTTTTTTTAGCAATCGGTTTCCTCAAACGGTTTGAGTTGTCTTAACTTATTGGGTTTTATAGTACTCAGTTGGTTTGAGTTCTCTTCATTTATTGGATTTTACTGTGCTCAAATTGCTTCGTTCACAGTACTCATTAGGATTAGATTTTGAAATGATTTGTTGCAATCGGTTTCCTCAAATTGTTTTGAGTTACCTTAAATTTCTGAGTTTTACAGTGTAAAATAATTACTCTATTAACCACAGTAGTTATTTTTCTGTTATTAGGGGCCCAAACACAGAAGATGTGTCCATTCCGGTTCTTATTATTATTCTTCTGTCTTCTTCTTCTTCCGCTCTGGGAGTCTATGGCAGCCCTCTATGAACCGTTCGCAGGCATTTGCACAAACTTTGGCAACACTAGATTTCTTGGATCATACAGAGAACATTGATATAATTTATTCCCTAATTGACATGACTTCCTGTCCACCATCTTGAATTAGATTGAAAATCTGTTGTTTTGAACTCTCCATAGATCGTTAGCATAATTTCCACCAAATCTGGCTCAGACCATGCCGCCTGTTCTAGAACTTTCCAGTTGCTCTGTAGCTTGTTGCTCTGCTTATTTATGTTGTGGCCGCTGGGCTGCTTGGCCCTGATATTTGCTGCTTGCAGATATATTTTTTCTTATCTTTGTTTAGATCAAATATGCAAATAGAAAAAAATAACACTTTTACTTTTATTTACCATATATTAAATAAAAAAAATTCAAAAATAAAATGATCACATTTTAGAATAATAAATTTATATTAACCTCAAATACAGAAATTATTATGAAAACCAATAAAGATATTGAGTCAAGATGAGTGATGGATTCATTTTTATGTTTCTTGATTAACTGTAATAAGCAGAAACAATTTTAAATATGACCTAATGCATGAATTAAATATGTTAACATACAAAAAACAGCATAGACATAGCTTTTTATAGATATTTATGGTTTTAAGAGTAAACGCCACATAAACGTCATAAGTAGACAACAGAGTACAACAATAAAAAAGCCAGGCAAATAATGACCCTTTTAATACAGATCATAAAAAAATAGTGCATCCGACCCCAAGTCCAATACACTGCTTAATGGCTGAAATCGTTTTTGAACTTCAATTTCGCTTTGTCAGATCCATCACCACAAGCGTGTGAAGAAAAGCCAACATCACAATCCAAACATACTGTAGCTACTAGTACATAAATATCTCTGTTTGCTATGCAAGAGAACCCCATTGCCTTGACAACTGTGAGAAAAACAGAGCAGAAGCTTCTGTAAGTGACATCTCTTCATTCATTCATTCATTCAAAAAAATAAAAAGGTATCATTCACACATCAAAACCACACAAACCCAAAACTACATATGATCCCACTAAATGTTTGTCGTTGTGAATTGAACATCCTCCAGAGACTCAACCCGTTCTGAATGGCCATAGAAATCCAGGACTTTCCCCTTAGCGCTCAGGCTGCCGAGTGTCTCATTGTCAAACAGACGGGAACATTAACATATAAATAACCCTCTCCGAATCGGTGGCGGTGCAGCTTAGGAGGGTCTGGAGAATGAATGACTCTCTTAGTCACAGAGATTTGTGCATTTCTCTGACCGCTGCCTTTAGCAACGAGCCCACTGGGTCAGTGTCCGCACCCCCGCACGTAGTGGCACTGAATGAGAGACCAGTCAGAGGGCAACTTCAGTTATTGCCCCCCTAAGGCCTGGGAGGTGAGGCAACGCTGTCCAGAGAGACAGAGAGAAACACTGACAACTGGGACTTTTTTTTTTGTTTGTTTGGACTTGCATTCCTCAATACTCCTTCTCAAACAAGCACGCTCGGCCCACAGAGGTCAAATGTACCCAAGTGTACTGAAGCAACTCAATCGTTATGAGAAAACAATATGGGAGTTTGGAGAATAGGACAAGATGGAAATGATATAAAGTGAGAGTAACGGGGTGTGAATCACACTGCATCGTTGCCAGCCACTGAAAATTCCTCTTAATCCAATTTCAAAACAATTTGTACTTTGAAAGTTCTGGAAAGGGAGTGTCTGGCTGAGTCAGCTTAGTGTTAAAGAAACATTTACCCAAAAAGTAGCATTTTTTTATGATTTACTTATCCTCATTGCGATTTCAAAACCTTCTGATTCAGCTGCCTATGGGAGAAATGACTAGGAATAATAAACAGCAGAAATTGCTCAAACTACTTGCTCTGCAAACAAGTGCATTTATGACTATACATAAAAGTAGAATAATGTAAGAAAATATCCGTTTGCTACATCAAGTAGCATAGCGAGTCATTTTTAACATCTAAAGATCAATGGAAGTGAATGAGACTGGAAGTCTTGAGCTAAAAAAGATTGCAATGGCTGAACCCATTTTTATGTGGAGAATAAGGTCAATATACATTCAGTGGTTCTCAACTGCTTTGGCCATGGGACCCTCATTATCCCATGTTTATCCCATTCCCGTGTTTTTCAGCCAATGATGAACTTACGGTGAAAGCTTTATATGACTATTTTCAATTTCATGAAATTCCTTTTACAGCATTGGTGTTGGAATGTAATTACAATACATTCAGTTATATAGATTTAAGCATCCATTTAGTTGTTCAAGTGTAAAAAGAGATGAAAGACCGTTTAAATGCAGGCACCGTCATTAGCAGCAGGCTAGCACAGAAATTCCACTGAAAATATTGGGGTAAAATTAATTTCCATATTTTAAAGACATGGTGCTAAAGACATAATTTAATGCAGTGCTTCTTGTTTGGTCTGATACCCACTTTGTATCGTATCTCAGCTGTTTTTTGTATCTCGCTACAATTCTGCATTCTGTAGTACTTTTTGGGTACCACCTCGAGTGAGATTCCAAGGTAGAAGTACTAGAATGTAACACATACACACTGCTAATCACCAATTAGCAGGGCTTAATTTGTGCCGGAACACGCAGGATCCGGAACCTCTGAAATGTGATCCGGCACCTCATTTTACCAATCCCCCTCATAAACCGACCCAAACCCTAAATATTAGTCAGCGCCAATAGCCTAGTGGTTAAGTGCGCCGACATATAGCACCATGGTGCTCACGGCGACCTAGTTTCGATTCCCCTCTCGAGGTTCTTTGCCGACCCTTCCCCTCTCTCTCTGCTCCCATCACTTTCCTGTCTGCAACCTTTACTGTCTTATCCAAATTAAAGGTGAAAAACCCCTTTAAAAAATATCTAATATTAAAAACTTTCAAGGACTTAAGATATGATGACAGGTTAAACGCATCATAACAATTTTGTGAAAAGGGTCCATGGGGAAGGAGCAAATCATATTAAAAATGTACAAATAAATTTGCACAAATTAAATACAACAATAGCAACTAATTAAAAAAAGTTACAAATTGGATTGGGATTGGGACTGCATTGGTTTCACACAACAAAAAGTCAAACTGTTTGTAACAACATTAGCTTTGAGAGTTCTCTCATCGTTTTCTTTTGTCCATACAATGAACATCAATGGATCCAGTGTTGTTTTGGAACCCACCGACTTGCACACTGTATTCATTGCTATTCATCAAAACATCTTATTTTGCGTTAGAACAGAGAAGTCATACAGGTTTTAAACAACATGAGGTCAAGACCACAACAATGACGCCATGTGTATTATGCATTTGATTTGATACAACTGATCTTTGTTTTGTGGAATATTCTGCAGATTTAGCATGCATATTTTCGCCCCCGAAATGTTTTTCTAAGCCCAGCCTGCAGTGTTCCCTTTTAATAAATCCGCCGCTTTGTTGTCCTGATCCCCCCATGCTCACAGCAGTGTATTCAGAGTAATGGCCCTGGTGTTACAGATGCACCAACTGACGTGATTTCATTCATGATTCACCTCATGCTCTGCCTGCTAGTGCGCAAATCTGTGCGTATAAGCTGCAGTGAGAGCGAGCCTGCTTAACAACATCTTAAAGCTACAGTAAAGGGCTGAAAGAGTGCCATCTGATCCCCCAGTAAAAGCTTCATCTTTGAAACATAAGAGGCACATCATAATGCCTGTGTCAGAAAATGTCAGGGTGTTTGAATCAGCATTTCCACACATTTTCACCACTGACATTTCTAACTGTTATTGCATAAAGGTTAAATAACAACTAAAATAAAACCAAAAGACTTTTTTTTCAAATAAATTTCTAATTATTGTGTTAAATCAATGCTTAGTTCAATAATCATCTTGATTTGACATCTGATGACTGATATATCAGGTGTGGGTTGGAGAATCTTGTAATATTTGTTTTATTCTAGTATCTTTATATCTTTAGTCTAATACAATTAAGTATAGTAAACAGCCAGAAAAAAGAAGACAACTGGTAAAAATAACAAATGTTTGCACTTGGTGGAATTAGAAATAAGGATTATTCCACCAATTATTAATATCTTGACTCTTCTGAAGCTAGTATTTAGTTTTTTAATGCTACAGTGAATTGTAAAATAACATAACTGATTGAAAACCTAAAATAAATTTTCATTTGCCAAAACATTTCATGGTGATATTAAAGTATAACATAAATATAACCATTTATCTTCCGTCCTACATTTGACAAAACCAAATATTTAAAAAACTGTATATAATTTCTTAATCAAATTTACAAATTTATATATATATATATATATATATATATATATATATATATATATATATATATATAGATAGATATTTATAAATATATATATAGATAGATAGATAGCTACTGTCAATTTTGGGAGCACAATGTTGATTGAAAATATGACAGAAACTTTATTTGCTAAAACTATTTAACAGATTTACAATTTATTAATATTTATTAAATGATTAAAAAGTTGATGTTTAATGAACTGTCAGATGCAAACAAAATGCAAAAATAGGTGTTACAATTACATTTTAAAGAAATAAATACTTATTAAAATCCTCTAATATATTTAGGCTTTACATGGATGGCCTTTGAACATAACTATATCTAATAGGGTTATACCATATTGGAAAATCTGATATTGCAATATTTTATTTTTCTGTGATAAATTTTACGATATGAATACAGGTTTACAAGATGAATAGCTCTAATTGGCAATTGTCTGGCTAGTCTAACAATATTCAGGTACAGAAATAATAAATTCTTACTTTGCATTGTCTCTTTTCTAGTCCAAATATTAGATCAAGTAAAAATATTTATTTTCACTTTCGGCAGAAATAACTAAAAATCAAGAGTTTTTCCTTCAAACAAGACAAGTGATCTTACCCTAATGATTAGGGTAAGTAAAATAGTCTTGTTTTCATTTTGAAATGTAAATATTTGGACTAGAAACAAGACAAAACTTTTTTTTTTTGTATAAATTTTGTATAAATAATTACATTTTTAAACATCTTAAAATTTTTGTGGCAAAATCTCTAGAAATGCTCAGTCACAGACCTTTAAAAAAACATGCAAATGATAACTCTTCGCTCGATCATGGTTAAACTTAGAAGTGACTCTAGAAATACCATGTTCTCCTTGTCAACTATAATTCAACATTGGAGATCTTGCGATGTGACTATTATGGATGTGCACATTGCGATATCAATGCTGAAACGATATATTGTGCAGCCCTAATATCTAATTAAATATAAGGTTGATCTGCATAAAAGAGCATAAACAGAACAGTTTGTCCATCATAACAGCAGTACTTGCTCTTACCCATCATGGAGGCTCCCTCTGGTGGGAAGTCTGGGAACGGTCCTTCAGAAGGCACACTGACCGTCCGCCTCAAACTGCGGCCCTTCGATGAGGGACACTGAGGGGCTTTCATGCACCTCTGACGGCATCTGGGAACAGATCAGAGGTCAGAGGATGGAGGTCAGAGGGGTACACACTCAAACAGCAGGCCAGAAAGGGGCTTTTTCTGGCATTGCTACTAATTAACTAACCGTTTAAATGAACCTGAAAGCAACGCGTCAATCACCGTCCATTTCAATATATTAAAAGAATTGATTATTTGGTTTCATAACCTCAAGGTGAAATCGGTTGGCCTACACAGTGAGAGGGATGTGCTGGAACTCAATACAGAGGAGGACAAACCATTTAACTGGGCAAAAATGAGGCGCTTTAACTATCAAGACTGATTTGGATTGGACTAGCTATACCTCCAGAGATAAAGTCATTTGATGATCAGCTGATAAGTGTAAGTCTTATTAAGTGCAATTATTTGTTTTATAAGGCTATTGTGATTGCAAATGTATTAGGCCTACTGTTTTTGTAAATTGTAATTTAATAAAACTTGTTATATTTTAAAGAATTTATAAAAGTAATTAAATATGAATAAATCATTAAGTATCAAGAATATACTTTTACTGCCATCACAATATTGACTAAAATATGAAAGGATTTAGGTGGCTCATTCCGCTGTGGTAACCCCAGATTAATAAAGGGACTAAGCCGAAAATTCAATTCAATTCAATTTAATTCAATTCAATTCACCTTTATTTGTATAGCGCTTATACAATGTAGATTGTGTCAAAGCAGCTTCACATAAAAGGTCACAGTAAATAGGAACAGTGTAGTTCAGTTTGTAGTGTTTAAATTCAGTTCAGTTTAGCTCAGTTCAGTGTGGTTTAATAATCACTACTGAGAGTCCAATACTGAAGAGCAAATTCAACGATGCGCAGCTCTATAGACCCCGAACCATGCAAGGCAGTGGCGACAGCGGAGAGGGAAAAAAAACTTCACTAAATGAATGAATGAATGAAAGGATTCACACTACATTTAACAACACTATTCAATTTTTATTAGCCAATGATCAATTAGCCATTATAAGCAAATAATTATTACATTTTATGTTTTTTTATAACAGATACATAATTGACGTTAATATTCTAAAGTATTCTTATAAAAAAAGATTTTTATAACAAAATCTTTAAAAAATGATGACAAAATGACAAAAATGACAATGACAAAAATCATCATGTTGACATTGACAATATTAACTAAAAATACAATTTACAGTTCAACAATTAATGAATTAATTAAAGAGTCACGAAACACCAAAACATGTTTTTTGAGATGTTGACAGTCATATTTATGTGCCACGCTGCTAACAACACTATTAGGACACATATATTTAGCTAAAAAGTGAAAATTGGCTGTTTTTGCATTATTCTCAGCAAATTCATTCTTCCAGTTTAAAAAGACATTTTGAAGCAACGTCACGACGATGAGATCATTGTGTAAATTCCAGCGTGTACACTGGATGTCTGAACCGGCTGGTACAAAGTGACGTCATTGAGTTTTCAGCATTAATTCATGAGAAAGACTTTATTCTAACCAATCAGCGCGCTCTATCGGGAATGAGATCCAAATTCATTAATATGCATGATAAAGCTTCGAAGACGGTTTTTACTTGTTACAGTGTCCAAAAATATGTTTGTAAGGAACATTTTTTACCCGAAAGCTTTTCACATCTGGAAATAGTTAAATCCGGATTTTCCACTCATCCCCTTTTAAAAACAGATGCGGTTCCAGTTCGTGCTGATTGTCCTGTGTCTACGGACTTGGTAAGTGTGTGATCAGTGTTCTCCGTTTATGTTTATTCAGATGGCAAAGTTAGTTAGTATCGTCAGCAGTACTCTTTCAGTTTTTGAAGACATTACTTAGTGAAATAACTGAAGTTACTAAGTAGTTTACAGTAATATTGCTACAATATTATGGCCTGAAAATGCTTTGTTCGGTGTCTTTTTAAATAGTTATACAAGAGTTACATCCATCCTCTAAACCCGAAGTGTGGTGTGAGGTGGGGCGCCAGACCGAGTTTTCACAACAGATGTAGCATGCTAAGATTACAACAGAGACAATTAAAATGATAACAGTCCCCTTTTTCAGTGCAGTGCAGTATTTGTGGCAGGCATAAAGGTGTATTTATTAGTTATTTGTTTATTTCAACAAATACAGTTGGGAATAATAACTACCATTGCGAGACTTCAATATTCACCTCGTCAGGAGCATCTTCACTTTCTCCTGCATTCACAGGCGTGTTTGTGTTGAAAGTTTAAAAATGATAAGGCAATGCACATGCACCGTCATCAACCAGATAATGTGAGGGGAATCTGGTGGAGAGAAATCCTAAATTTTCTTTACACAGCTCTCAGATCCGCTGTAAACGCTGCTCTATGAATCACGATCCATCTCCCCTGCATCTGTGTTTGGGTTGCAGGCCGCATGTAATGAAACTCCCCTTTTCATGCAAACCCTTCACTCACCCGCCAAAACAAAGCTGGACTCCTAACTTTTTTTATTTGCTGAGGCAAGGGGGGATTCATGGCTCTTTTATGTTGAAATAAGAAAATTATTTTGATCTTGTGTCTGATAACTGATTCTTGGCTAAGACTAAAACGTTATATCATTTTAAGGTTAAAACGAAAAAGAATAACTTTCTTTTTTATTTTAAGTGACATTTGCCTTGACATTATTATCCCAAATGTGAAAGAGATTATATTACATTTACTAGCATCATTAAATGATCTGGTTTCAAAACTGATATTAAAAAATCTTAACAGAATAGTGTAAAAAAAATGTGATCATGAAATTGATCGAAAATATGTAATAATTTGGTCAAACATTCAACAGTTCAATATATTAATGCTATTAATACTATACATCGCCAGAGAAAAAAATTCAACGTTCCCATAAAAACAATGTCATTTGGAAAAATTTGGAAAACATACTTTCATATCAGTTTTAAAATCAATAATATTTCAGTTCCAAATCAATAAACTGCATCTGCATGCGACACATTTAAACCCTCAAAAAAGGAGAAATGTCCAACAAAGCATCAACATCATCTGTGTGTCTTCCTCCTGAGACAGAGGAAGAGTGAAGAACGATGGGATAAAAGCGTTCTTACCTCTTCCTCCTTGTTGAGCAGGATGAGCTGGCTATCAGTCAGGATGCAGTATTTCCTCTCCCAAACGCAGGGTTCGGTGAAAGGCGACTGTCCGCAGGAGAAGTGGTGACTGGCAGGACCCTTCACATCTGTGCACACGGGACAGAAAAGACACCTCAGAATGTGCTCCCATGCACGAGGACCACCACAAAAACAGACTCTCTTCATATTAGCGCTTTCCCTTCAGACTCAAACTTCAGGACTGAGCGCAGCTTTTAATTGGACTACATTTTCCTTCACATCGCAGAAATAGACATGGGCCCTAAGAGAGGAACTAGCTAGCTCCTCTTCTTTATTTAATCACCAGTTCACTACACCAAAATAGACGGCAGACAATGATGCCGTTCAGAAGAAAATGAGTCACGCAGGACTCATTAAACACTGCTGTGTGCAGTTTCTCCATCACCAGAAGCGATTGCAAAAACAATGAGCTTTCAAAAATACGCTCTGCCATTTTTTGGACTAACAGTGCTGCCTGAAAAACATTACTCTGCTCAAAAATTTGGGGTTGTATTTTTTGAAAACATTAATACTTTTAAAAAGTACTTAAAAAGTAGTGTGTTTGATCAAAAGTACAGCAAAATAAATGTATGGAATACTTTTAGAGTCTAGGGCTGAACAAATATCATTTGAGCATCGAGATCACAATGTGTGTATCTGCAATATTCATTGCAGGATTAGACTTATTAAAGACTAAAAGATAAAGATATCATTAAATATATACAGTTGAAGTCAGAATTATTAAATATAAAAAATTATATTTATATTTAATATAAATTATATAATTATTAGCTCCCCTGTTTATTTTTTCCCCCAATTTCAACACATTTCTAATCATAATACTTTTAATAACTCATTTCTAATAACTGATTTATTTTATCTTTGTTATGATGACAGTAAATAATAATTGACTAGATATTTTTCAATACTTCTATACAGCTTAAAGTGACATTTAAAGGCTTTACTAGGTTAACAATGGTTTGTTCTGTAGACTATCAAACGAAATATCTTAAAAGGGCAAATATTTTTTTTTACCTTAAAATGGTTTTTAAAAAATTTAAATTATTGTAGCCAAAATAAAACAAATAAGATTTTCTCCAGAAGAAAAAAAAAAAAAATTATATATATATATATTTATATATATATATATATATATATATATATATATATATATATATATATATATATATATATATATATATATATATATATATATTTATATATATATTTATATAATAAATATATATATATATATATATATATATATATATATATTATAAATATATATAAATATATATATATATTTATATAATAAATATATATATATATATATATATATATATATATATATATATATATATATATATATATATATATATATATATATATATATATATATATATAAATATATATATATATAAATATATATATATATATATATAAATATATATATATATATATATATATATATATATATATATATATATATATATATATATATATATATATATATATATATATATATATATATATATATATATAATATTAGATTTTGTCAGTTTAGTGGCTAATTCAGTCGTATAAAAATGTAAAATTTTAAAAAGGAGTCGTGCCACCCAAACCTCATCGGGTGATGGGCAAATCGTACTAAATTATACGAATTACATCATACAAATTCAGAATTAGCCACTAAATTAAAAAGTTACGAATTGCAGTGGGATTGCGTTGGTTGTTTTACATTTTATTGTTCAATTTTTGTACTTGAATACTGTTACACTCGCCAGAAAACCATAAAGCAGTTTATTTTTCTTGTAATTTATTACAATTTATGCAGATCCTTTTACTGCATAGAGAAAGACTTGACCATTCCAGTCAATCTAAATGAATCTTTCCAAATAGAGCTATTTTAATAATGCTGAAATTAAATTACATGTAGCAATATATATCACAGTAAAATAAAATATTGCAATGTCAGATTTTTCCAGCATCATGCAGCTATATTATTTTTATTTAAAGATTTTTCATTTTAATGTTTTGGAAAGCAAATTATTGCAGTGATGACTGAGCTTAATGTTTTGTAGTCATTACTATAAACTTGAGTTCTTCTAATTTCAGAACTTTAGGATTGGGACATTTCTTTTTATATATATTTGTGGAACAAAAGCACAGATTCTTTTTGATGGGCTTTTCTCAAATCTTATGCCATTATTTGCTTTAGATCTTGAAAACCATTGGACTCTCAAAATCTTGGAGGGACTGTAATATGATGGGTTGCTGCTCAAGACAAATTTAGTACATTTTTAGAAACATTATGCTTAAAACACTTGCTGAAAATCTTAGTTAAACATTTAATTGCGAAATATATTTTGCTGAAAAAAAATAAAGAATGCTAAATTGTATTTATTTTGAAAGACATTTTATTATTTATAAAAAAAAATTGAACAGACACTTTCCTTTAAAATGTGGTTGTCTCAAGTATGTATGCTGTATCAACTCGAGAAACTCATTTATTACATGCATCAAAAGTCAGATGACTTTTGGCAGCTATGGACACCTTTTCAGCATTACATTAATAATTTCTCCTGGTTTTCTATTCTGTGGTGTATATTTTATCTCCTAGCCTGATTGTATTATCCGGTTTATTTCTTTGTAAATTTTCCATTTTTTCCTACAGTATAGTTCAGACTGTATTTGTTTGTGCTGATGTATTAAAATAACCGACGATTAATAAAAAAAAAAAAAATAAAAACATTGAATAGACATTTTAACAATGAATGTTAAAAGTGCTTTATAAAGAGCATAAGTTATGTACATGCAAAATGTAGTGCATTTATCAAAGCAGATTAACTGTGTAAATAGTGGCATTACTATATTGTCTGCAAACGGTTTCCTTTAATTACATTTAACAACACTATTAAAATTATTTGCAGCTTTAATTATAACCAAAAATGATCTTGACCTTACATTCAAAATAACTGAAACAAAGCTGACATTAAAATATGTTGATATTGAATGAGATCATCTCTAAAAGAATATTTTTCAATATATATTTCTCAAAATATGCAAAAGTGTGATGTGTGTGTGTGTGTGTGTGTGTGGGGGGGGGGGGGGGGGGGAGTGCATTTTGAGTTACAATTTTGAGTCTACTTTAGATGAGCAGTAATTTAAAAGTAGGCTGTTCTACACACTGACACCTGTAGAGGGCAGCGTTACACTAGTTTACAGCATTGCTTACGCTTTCCATCAAATCTTCCTCTTTCAAAGGGGTAGTTCACCCAAATCTGAAAATCTGTAATCATTTACTTCATTCACTTGTTTCAAACCGGTTTGACTTTATTTCCTCTTCTGAACACAAATAAGTTCTTTAAATAAATATGGAAACCGGTAACCATTGACCTCCATAGTAAAAACAAACAACAAAAAAAATTATATATATATATACTATGCAAGTCAATGGTTACAGGTTTTCAGCATTCTTCAAAATATTTTCTCTTTTGTTCAACTGAATAAAGAAAGTAATTTCTTTATTCAGTCGAACAAGTGAAGATATTTGTAGACTGCTGCAAACCTGTAACCATTGACTTCTATAGTAGGAAAAAGCAAATACTATGGAGGTCAATGGTTACTGGCATTCTTCAAAATATTCAGTATTATCTTTATTTAGTTAGACACAAGAAGATATTTTGAAGACTGCTGGAAACCTGTAACCATTCACTTCCATAGCAGGAAAAAACAAATACTAGGGAAGTCAATAGTTACAGGTTTTCAGCTTTCTTCAAAATATCTTCTCTTGTGTTTGAATGAATAAAAAATTCATTTAAATTATTTAAACCACTTGAGGATGAGCAAATAATGTGTAAATTTTCAGTTTTGGGTGAACTACCCCTTTAAAGCGGTCAATTTCAATGATGTGATCTTTAAGAGAACAAAAACAAACAAACATCTGCAATTTTTTACATTTTTTTAACAATTAGATGCTTTCTCACTTTCAACTCACTTTTAGAAAAGTACAAGAAAAATGGATTTTGGGAACGGTCACATATTGACGAGTGTCAGATTGCATTACTAACAAAAAGCCTCACGATTCCTCCTTGTCTATTAATTGAACATTTAACCCTCCATCAGTCAGCTGTGAGTGACGGGTCTGCTGTGCGCTTGACCAGAGTGAGACTCAGAAAGAGCTGCGGGTCAGGGGTCGGGGATCAGAGGTCAGTCCGCCCCTCATGTCACTCCCAATCAGACAACTGGGCCCACGGTGGCCGCTCTTCAGTTTTTTCCCAGGCGTCCTGACTAAATGGAGAGCACACAGATGCAGAGGAAAGTGACGCAATGGGTCTCGAGAGGACGGGTGTGACTGCTGCATCTCCGCTTGCTTTACTAAGATCAGCCTAAAGCAATGTTAAGATGAAAGCACACAGCTGACAGAAAAATAACACTTGTTCTTTAAACTACATGAAATCTGGAGGAGTGAACAGAAGAAAAAAAATTATAAAAAAATAAAACATTTAAATCTATAATAAAAAATTAAATATAAAATTTTTATGAATTAAAATAAAAAATAAAATGACGAAATAAATTTAAATTCATAATAAAAGATTTTATATAAAATTTAAATTAATTAAAATAAAATTTAATAAATTATAAAATAAAATAATTAAAAAAATACAAATTACAAAATAAAAAATGTAAAATGTATAATAAAAAATTAAAATATAAATAATTACAAATAAAAATACAAATGACAAAATTTAAATTATTATTTTTAAACATACATTTAATATCAGTGGCCCTTAATAAAGAGAAACAACTGGCCTGTGAAAGAAATAAAACAATTATACAATATTTTATCCACAGTTTCAGCAATCTATTAACTTAACTATTAACCTAACTATTGAATTGAATGAATCTTCGTGGACCATGTTTACAGATAAAAACTGCCCTTAACGTTATAATAAAGAAATAAAATCCCCTACATCTTGAATTTTCTGACGGAGAGCATAAACATACAGCAACTTTTCATGTTTGGGCGAACTATCCCTTTAACTTTTAATGAAAAAAAGTACCTTGCATCAAGTATTGCTACACATCTCTGCTTGTTTTCCATGGAAAAAGCACGTCATACCATTTAGCAATGACATGAGGGTGATTAAACGATGACAGAAATGCAATTTAGGATTGAATTATCCATGTAATAGCCCATGAGACACTCACAGTGTTGCTTCATTTCATACATAAAAAAAACGCATTTTAATAAATGATCAAATAAATCAAAATGTATATCGTGACTTTTCGCCCAACCATAAGTGTGAACAAAAGAATCAGAGAGAGAGAGAGCGATTGTGCCCAACATTGCTAACGTCACAAACCGTTCTTCTATTTACTGCTCTGCAAACAAGCATACAACTGTGTAAACAGACATGCTTTAATGGGTGTTTGGAGAAGTGCTGGCAGAGCGCCACTCAA
>NC_079436.1:35299568-35407068 GCF_903798145.1 Danio aesculapii | reverse complement strand
ATATAGATGGTAACAGTAAGAACAATACATTAGGTAAAATAGAATAAAAATACAATATTGTATTAATGACTTAATCTAGGGCTGCACAATATATTGTTTCAGCATCGATATCGCTATGTATGCATTCACAATAGTCACATCTCAGCATCTGTAATGTGCCGTTGGGATTAATATTGTTGATCAGCAATAAAGAGTGTACAGTGTTTACATTTTACGTTACATTTGATTATTCAATAGGGCCAGGACAAAATAGTGATATGCACGAGGTGGCATGGATCGAACATATATCAAAGTTGCAATATTAAGAAATATATGCGCTGTTATTAAAAGAAATACATCTCATAACTTTGATGCATTTTCCCGTCTTCATTTACATGATATATTGTGGATGGTTTTCTTATGATATGTTGCTGATTTTGTGATCTATCATAATCAGGGGCAAAATATCATGATAATATCGTATCGTATTACTGTAAAACCTGAAAATCTGACTGCTTACTTCACTTTTACCTAATTCTTGCAATTTCTTTGGTTGACTCCCCTACAAGATTATTCCAATCAATCGAAGTTAATGATTTCATTTCAAATAGAGCTATTCAAGTCTTCTGCGGAAATTGTATTCATATCCCAATATAAATCACAGCAAAATAAAATCTCGCAATGTCAGATTTTACCAATATTGTGCAGCTGTGACGTAATACATACACTGTAAAAATCAAAAAGTTAAGGTAACTCAAACCATTTGAGGAAACCAATTGCAACAAACCATTTAAAGTTCAAAAACTAATCCTACTGAGTGCTGTGAACTTAATCCATTTGAGTAAAAGAAGCAATTTGAGCACAGTAAAATTAAAAAATTAAATTTAAATTTAACTTAAACCAACTGAGTACTGTAAAACCCAATAAGTTAAGGCAATTCAAAAAGTTTGAGGAAACCGATTACTACAAACCATTTGAGATTAAAAAAAAACAAATCTATATGAGTACTGTGAACTTTTAACATTTAAGTTGAAGTAATGAGGTATTTGATTAACTCATTCAACCTTCAACACGATGTTCAAAACTCTTTTCAAATGAGTAGAATTAACCTTCAGTAAATTTAATTAACTACACTCATTTCATTTGATAAAGTTCATTGTTGGGTTTTAGTGCCCAATTTAATTTTACTTAAAATGTTACTACTAATAATCTTAATATTTTTATTAATGCCATGTCAGCATCATTGGATGTCTTCATGTTAAAAACGATTAAGAATAATACAAATATAATAAGTACAAAAAAACAAGAACATCCAACAAACACATTAGTATACAAGTTAATTATCTCAGACTAGTTATATTCTAGTTAAGCTAATGATAATAAACTTTTTTTTTTACTATTAGTACTACTAATATGTATAATAATAATAATAATAATAGTATTAGTAATTACTACTACTAATGTAATATGTATGAACATACTAGAATTACACTTGACAAGATTTATAAAGTAATGCTACATTATTGTGAAATAAAATAATATTTATATAATATTAACAGCAATAATAATAATAATAATAATACTAATAATAATAATAATATATTTTTTGGAAATTTTTGGGAAAAAACTATAAACACTAATGTTATTTTGCTATTGCTGTATTTATTACTATTAAATATCTATAACTAAAATAGTAGGCATTAACAAACGACAACGGTATTTTTATTTACAATGTCAGATTTTTCCAATATTGTGCAGCTCTGACGTAATACATACAATTTAAGTTATTTAAAATATGTTACTACCAATAATCTTAATGATTTTTTTATTAATGCTGAGTCAGCATCATTGGATATCTTCATGGTAAAAACAATTCAGAATACTACAAATAAAATAAATACAATTAAAAAAACAAGAACATTCAAACAAACACATTAGTATACAAGTTAATTATATCAGACTATATACTATTTAAGCTAATGATAATAAATCTCAATAATAATAATAATAATAATAATAATTACTAGTACTAATGTAATAGGAATGTATACTAGAATTACACTTGAAAGGATTTATAAAATACAACATTATTATGAAATAAAATAATATATATATAATATTGATAACAGCAATAATATTTTTTTGTATATTTGTAAAAAGTATAAACACTAATGTTATTATTATGTTACTGCTGTATTTATTACTATTATTAAAATAGGAAGTATTAACAAACAACGATAACTGTTGTTTTATTCAGCTATTTATTTTACATCTATTTATTTTTTGTGTAAGGTCAATACAAAACACAAAAAATATAAGACAAAAAATGCACACTTTAATATAACAGAATAATACAAAATAAAAACAAACCCACAAAGACTTTTTAAATAAGAAAACGGTATTGCCATATATAGCACATGTAATTATCAAACATATAACATAATTATATTTCTAAAATCTGATATTAATTGAATCTTTTCCACGCATCACTACAACTACAGTAAAACCAACTAACAAAATAACATGTTATATCTTATACCCTGCCTTCTGTGATCATAACTTAAGCCGTCAAGATCCACATTAAGCCATGAGAGTAATTTCTTTCTCAGCAGTGAGCTGTGGTGTACAGAGAGAGACACCTGGGCCCCAGAAAGGCTGAGGGTGCAACAAGCCTGCAACCGTGTGGGTGTCCTGATCACGGTCCTACATGCTCCCATATGTTTGTTTGTGCAACAGCACAGCTTGAAAACAATTACAGCAGGGTGGCTGCCAGCTGATCCCAAAGAACTGCCAGTTTGTGACCCCGTAATGGAGCCTGAGCCCACAAATAGAGCTTTAAAACATGAGAGGTCAGCAAAGGTTCAGACAGACTTGCAGGAAGCGAGCGTGTGCATGTGCTAAATTAAAGCCCCATCCAGGAAGATGATGGGATATCTGTGAAATGATCAGCTTCGTGAGACATCTGAGGTCAAGTTTAAGTAAAAGAGCATGAGTGTATGTGTGTTTGAGTCAAGATGATTCAAGCCAGCATTGCATCTGCATTTGTGGTCAACCACGTTTTTCATATGTGCAAGAGCAAGTGGGCACAAAAGAGCTGCACAATTCTGGATGAACCAACAATCAGCATTTTGAGTTTAAAATAGAGATCACGACACGAGAATGATTGTAATTCGACAAAATAAATAAATACACAATTTTTCTAAAAGTTCTGAATTTTATTTGCAATTTATATTTTTTATATTAAATTTTTATATAACGGTTTTTAAATCTCATTTTGAATGAATGATTTATTAACTTAAATGTGCTGTATGAGTTTTTGACTCTTATAATGTATAACAAAATCATATTAGAGCCTTTTATACATAATAGAATCCCACATTTCCGGGTTTCTCAGTAATGAAAGGCGTCATAGTTGGGTAAACTTAGAGCACAGTGAATGGGAGAGTACTACAAATTATTTTTTACAATCCTATTTGCTGAAATAATAAAAGACAAAACTCCACAATGATGCTAGCAAGACTTTAAAAAAAAAAGAAAAAAATAGCGTGAGACTGAATGGCGGCGAGGGGAGAGAATAACGTCAAATTTTCTCTCAGCCCCATAGACGCTGCATTACAAACACCTCGCATAAGCCTTCATTTGTTTTATGTAATTTGACACAAAGATGATATAATACATTCATAAATGTTCATACAATTTAAAAAATATCCAAATATCAAAAACTTTCAAGCATTTAAGATGCTGATGACCGTTAAACCAGTCATAACAGTCTTGTAAAAAGGGTCCATATGTTTGCAGATATTTATGAAGCATAAGTGAACAAACTTATCTGATATTTAAAATAATGGTAAACTGCCATATTAACCAAATATATTTCAGCATCCTGAGTCGCCTGGGCAGAAAACAGGGCATTTTTATTTCAGTCATGAAGGCTGCATTAATGTATGTGGGCGTGGCTAAAAACATGACTTCCAGAGAACAGTGGCAGACACTGACGTGAGATACAGACTCACAAGGTGGTTTTTAAACCTTAACACTAGCTGACCAGCTTACAGAGAAGGCTAGATCATCAGGCACACTCACTCCTGTTGGTGTCATCAGTCGTCAACCTGCGTGTGCGTCAGGTCAGGTGAAAAAAACTACTTTTTACATTTAGTCTGAAATACCTAGCTCAACCACTGTCAATCTAACATACATCAGCTTTAAAAGTTAATGAATCAGTGATTTTGAAGAATCACTTGAAAGAATTACTCAATGACAAATAGGTAATAAATATTATCAATGGTTGCTTTACGCCACCTATTGGCACAACAATGCAATTGCTACAACCTTAATTTGATGCATTAAGTTGATTTCAAACATTAATTTGTCATAAAGATCAATATGACTGTTAATCAGGATTTCTGTAATATTCTATAATTTTTACACTGAAATAATGATACCAGTTGAAAACCACATATGGCAACTGCACATGTTCTCTCTCTGGTTGAAATGCAGGTTTGAATTTAGCAGTGATATTGTCGAAGATTTAAGACAGCTATCTTTTAACGATCAATTGCGCAGCCCTAGCACAGTAATTTTTCAAGCAGATGAAACATCCGTGTGACACTGATCTAAAGTACATCTCTATGATCACAGACCCCCGCTGAGACCCAGACCGGGCCTGCATGTGCCCGATGAAGGGTAATCCTAACCCCTGCAGTCCTGCCTGGAATGTCTTGGGCTGAAGGAGAGGTCAGACCACCTGTCCAGGATGAAGTTTCAGAAGAGGGAATGCCTGCCATAGCTGCCAACATTGAAAGAACTCAACCAGCTCCTGCAACTAAAACACCACTAAACTCTCCGAGACAAACAAACACCACTTGCTAGATTTATTTTGTTTGTTTACTTAAACCTTTACCACATTTACACATCCCAATTAATTGTAAAACCTATGACATTAAATCTTTTGTATAAAAATGAAAAAACAGATTGTCAATTTCATTATAGAAAACCATAATATACTTGTCAAAGTAGAAAATAGAATGGAATATATTCATTTTCACTGTGACAACACAGTGACTGTAAAATTGATGAATAAAACAAAGTCGGTGATTTGACATTTCATTTCCATTGCCATCTTGAAGCACCTTCCATAATTATAAAGATAGCAAAACCCCCCAAAATGAAAACTTGTTAATTCACTGAACCTCAGGCCATCTACTTTTTTTCTTTAGTAGATCTTTACAACATTTTAGATGAAACCATGGTCCTTTGTGTTTCACAAAATGCAAATCAACAGCTACAGACACTTTTAAAATAAATATCATATGAGAAAACCCAAAATCGTATATTTGAACAAATAACTTGAATGAATGAAGCCACTACTGACACAATATTCACATTAATTGTTTTTGGTTGCATTTTTTAAAAGGGGTGTCAAACATATGAGCAATATGCCAAAATAGGTCCACAAAGGGGTCTAACTTCCTTTAAGAGAGGATTCAAACAGTATATTTATTAATGCAGTTTGAACGGCATTATAAATGCAAGACTTGAAAAGGAAAAAATGCATTGTATATTTTATATATAGGCATATATAATCATGTCAGTCAAGTTTCTCCCATACTATGAGTCATTTATTAAAAGAATCATCTATGATAAAAGAATCATTTGAATCAATGAGTAAGTGAATCATTCATTAAGACAATGGCCTATTCTCAATTCCAAGAACGCAGAGAATGGACTTATATTCTTGTGAAGACCGGTCTTGCCAGGTCACTGTGGAAGAATGAACTCGGGATACCGCAAGAACAGAGAACGCACCTTGTGAGAAATAAGATGTTGCGTTCTTCCTGACGGTCACATGACTTTCACGTGTTTCTGACGAAAATTATTTTAAACATTACAGCATTCATACAACGATTTATTGTTGTACAAAAGTGTACAAAACCCTTACAAATATTTGTTGCACAATACAAATAACACAGATTTTATTACGAATTTCAGCAAATCAACACCCTAGATGTGTTTAAGGCTTTATTAAGATTTTCATGGTAATGTTTACTCTCACTGTTTCGTTAAAGAAGTTATATCTCTGAACTTTAATAATAAATCTATATCAAATGCTGCGCTTCCCACCTCATTTATTCAGTCGCAATGACTTCTGGGACTTCGAGTGAGTTCGGTGCTCAAGTCTGCATCGACACTTCCTCGATACTAAGAACACATCCGGGAACTTTCACATGTCTTGAGTTTTGGAACTGAACTTTGGCAGTTGATGATGATGTTACACGAGGAAGCAAGATCACTGAAGAACGCATATTGAGAAACAGCCAAAACCTTGCCCCACCACCTATTGGCTGTTGACATCCATTATACTGTACTTGATTTCAATATAGCACACCCCTTAAAAGACAAGCATTTTCTATTTTTCTTGTAAATTATATTACGACAAAAAGGGTCAGTAAACAAACTTACCAAACTAACTTGTGCATTAAAACTGTTTCACATCTAAATCACATGAACACAAATATGAATGTTCACTGTTCTCATACTTGGCAAAGGTTTAACATAGAAACGAGATTATGATCTTTAACACCTAGCGTCATGCAGCTTTGCTCCTTATACAAGATTAATAATAGATGCAAATTTAAGGCAAGATATCAATCAAGCTAAATGGACAGTGTCAGATGTAACATTACATAAAAATCACCCTTCAGTTTTAGCTGCATATTTTGAGCAATTAGCAAAAGCACCAGCTCATTTGGGACGGCATGCCTTTTCCTGCATTTTCTCATAAAAACAAATTAAAAGGTGGTTCATTGCATACTGTGTATGTGAGGAAAGCAGAAGTGCAATTAAGTGAAGCAACAGGGAAGCATCAGCTGTTGCAGAACTGAAACTGGTCGAATCTGTAGAAATAAACTGTGCTATAGAAGAAATAGTAGGACAACCGGAAACATTAACATACTCATATAAACATACTACAATTTGGGACACAATAATTATTTTTTCACAGATACTTTTTTGGACGGTTAGTACATGCAAACTGGGGTGTAGAATATGCAAATTGGTGTTTGTGAACTGTCTCCACAACAAACCTTCAACAAAAACAGCCTGTCCAATCGGCTTGTTAAGTCTAACATCCCACGTCAGTTTCTGCATACTGATATGTGCTCTATAACAGGGGTTCTCAATGTTTACATTAAAAGGTCCAGATTTTTTGTTAAGGTCTGGATTAATTTATATTACATTACTTGTTTTTAACAAAAAATAGTGTTTCAAATATTAAATACAATGTAAATGTGGCAAAACCACTAATATAAGCGCATTTTTGTACAAAACACAACAAAAGATAGGGCAATAGTATATGGATCCAGCCACGATGATGCAAGCTGAGATTGCATATCTGAGAGATGCAATGTCAGACACAATCCACTCAATGGAGCTAGTGACATCACTGTGAGGGGTAGAGTTAGGTATGGGCATTAAAAAAAGCATTGCATGCAGGCCAACTGCACCAGGTCTGCGTCCAGACCCCTCTCTAAAAAAAGATGATAAATACAAAAGGTGTTATGAAAACTTTAGGTGTTGTAGTTTTGCAGTCCTCATATCTGTATTTTATGGACACTCTCGTTCAAAATGACCGTGTTTTGTCTCATAGTGGCGTTTCACATTTCCACTCTTCACAATACCAATAGTCTCATTACAAATCAAGCAGAATGGCTTTGTGCTGGCTTGTAGCAAAATAAGTGCATACTTATCTGTCCATTCAACTTTGAACAGTCTATTCTCTTCATCAAGTTCTCTTTTCCATGAGACCGACATCTTCATCCATTTAAATGATCGCTTTGCGGCAGTGCGTTAAAGCAGGATAAAGTACGATTAGCCAGCTTGATCATTTGAAGCCTCAAATGATCATGAGAACAGAGTCACGCAGGAAAACTTTGAATATTTAGCCTTTGATTCCACAATCCACAATTTGAATCCTTTACGCATGGTCTTTCAATACGAAATAGAGTCGGGTCTGGATTAAATACCCTCGCGGTCCGGATCGGAGTCTGAACTTTGAGAAGTCCTGGTCTATAATGTGCTGTATAACTACTGAAAACCATTATCATAATGTTTATATGTTTAAGCCTAATCTCAGATGGCCAGACAGTGATTTATTTATAAATCGTGAAAATGTTGTTAGCTGCATTAGCTGCAAAGCAGAGACACGACTAGTTAACACAATCATTTTTGTAAAAAGTTTGCTTTAATGCATGTAAAAAATAATCTAGAGCTTATGATGCATTGTACATAAATATTAAAATAAAACCGTTTTACACAAATACACACGTTTACCAAAACATATATATCGGTTTTGCCTTAACGCCTAGCCCTAACGTATATTCAGTTGCATAATATAAACAACCAGTCAATAATTGCACTAATTACAGTCTCGCAAGCATCAGGTGAACTTTCAAGTTCCAGAAAGTCATTAAAATGATTCTAACTGAACAGAGTTTGCAAATGATTCATGAGCATTTTTGACACATTAATTACAAATAATAAAATTACATTACAGAAATTCCTATAAGAGTCATTTATTTACCAATTGAATTACTCTGGTCTCTTTTCGTGAACACACCAAGAGCACAGTGAGTGTAAAAAAATGCCTGGCTGTTTATTTAGCTGAGCTTGCAATATGTACTGAATATGATGAACGCATTAGAGTAACACAGTTCCTTTAGCAATAATCGCTTGAATGAAAAATCATTCATCTTGTTTTTTTTTTTTCTTTAATGGAACAGGTTCTGCATAAGAGGGCTCTTGATTTCCAACCCTACATTCAGTGTACGTTAAAGAATCAAATTACATCACCATTAACCAGATACCAAAACATCTAGTCAGTCATCGCACAGCTCAGAAACATCAATTGGCCAATTATACAACGATCTTTCAACCAAGCAAGTCTTTTCATTACGTTGGACTTTCATTAGTTTCATATACATCCTATTGCCAAATTCCCACAGTGGTTGCCAGGTGTGTGCACACCCAGACACACAAACACACAAACAGATCACGGAAGAGAACAGAAGATGCTTTGTGAGGCTGTGGAGCGTCACTCTTCTGCTCCTACATGAGCCAAACCACCTGTGCTGCGTTCCAATTCGCCTACTTACACTACACCCTAAAAGTAGGTCCTATTTTTGGGAGGAAAAAGTACATAGAGTGTAACAGAAGAGTAGACATGCTTTGCTAAAAACTACTTCAACAACATTGTGTTCTGCTGCTAAGTTACACGCCCTGTCAATTATCTTATAACATTTTTTTTCAATTATACGTTCCTACCATATTAGAAATGAAGACATTTGAGGGTCTTTCATGCAGAGAAATCTCCCCATGTGTTTGCGTAATTATGCATGTTTTCAAGGTTGTTACAAATGAACTACTGTATATAGCGAGGATAACATTACATCAATATTACACTGATATATTTACTCGGTTAATCAATCTGACCACATTAGCGTTGGTCTCACCATGTTTGTAGTTTTCTTTAAAACACTTTTCACGTTTGTAGTTCAAATACCAGATCTACACTTCAAACTTCTACCAAAAATAATATAGCATCCGGAAAGCATTAGAATACAAATTTAATCATACTACAATTTGGGACACAGTAATTGTTTTTCAGTTACCTTTTTTGGTCAGTTAAGGTCTTTGTACACAGTATCTGAAATTTTCATGTGTTTTCCATATTTGTTATCAGAAAAATCTGTCACGCACAGACACTTTGCACGCCGAGTCGACTGCCTAGTAATGTATCCATTGCAAAGAGGAGAAAAAAAAAGCTAAAGGATACGAAATGGAATCTTCCTGACTAGAGATTGAAAGTCTGACAAAGGTATGGACAGACACACACACTCACAACCAGTAGCAGCATGGAAAAAGTGTGCGGCGCACGGCAGTCAATAGCTATGTTTGCATCCAAAAATGAGAATTAACTTTATGCACAAAATTGATACATACATAAAGCAGCATTTCCATCTAACGAGTCAAAGTGAACAAAGTCGTCACTTCCTGATTAACTGGTGTCAAATATTAACAGTTAAAACGGAATTTGTTGTGGTATGAGAAGCTGCGTGAATCTTTTCTTCATTTAATAAATGACTTGCATCTCAGAAGGCAATCCTGACATGCAGTGGCATTTGAAATTTTTACCCTCATGCTTTAAAAAAAAAAAAAAAAAAAAAAAAACTTATGTGATTGTTAATAAACTGTCAGTCAAAAAACAGTGGGTGGTCCTTGACCATTTAAAGCGGCCAAAGCTCCCAGACCTTCAGCTGCCAGTCTAGCTATGTTTTTGCGAAACTAGCTGTGTTTACATTAATCTTGTGACTTAAAAGGCAACTTACATGACTCAACAGAACACACAAGTGCTCTTCTTCATTTTGAGTGTACGGTTAAAAACTGGCTTGGAGTTGAGCGCCATCTGGTGTTAAAAATTAAGCTCAGAATCGATTCAAGAGAGAATCTCATTTTGAAAAAAAGTCTCAAAATTAATTTCTCAATTTCTCAGATTTTGCGTTTTTATTGAAAACCATGATTGTTTTTGTAATGTTTACACCCTTGCCTAATCTTAGATGCCCAGACAGATAAATCATTAAAATCTTGATGGCTGAAATGCAATAGATAAAAGATTTGCTGTAATGTGCTAAACAGAAGACATAATTAGCTAATGAGAATGAGTTTTCACAATCAATATTCAAGTTGAGGATCAATAACAGTATTTCATGTCACAATTTAAGTGGATAACAGAGGGAGTGATGTGGCCACAGCAGTTTGACAATTGGAGTGGAAGAACATCAGCACAAGGAAAGAGTGTGTTGTTCTATTGTGTATGTAATGGAGAGAGAGAGAAAAGGGAGAAGAAAAAGGTGTGGTTCAGAAACTGTGTGTACTCCCCCCCCCTGACTGACTGCTCTTCTAATGTTACATAAATAGCTTATATGAAACCGTGAGAGCAAATGTTTACCGCTGCTACCACAGACTAACAGCAGCAGTGAAATTGAAAAAAATGTACCTGTACCATGTTTCTGTCAAGCACTTCCGCTCAACCCATGCACATTACAGAACAAAATCAAACTAAATATGGTACTGCAGTGGTATCAAAATATTAATGTTTCATACTTTAAACACACAGGGAATCATTTTTGTATTTTAGAAATGGATTTACCAGGTAACCAAATAAGGACTTATTGTTTTAAATACATTTAAAAAAAAGATTTAAATAAATCATCTTAACTTGAAAAAAACACCAAAAAATGCTAACACTGCATTCTGACATTATGAATCACATTTGATGTCACTGTACAACAGACAAATCAGTAAATAATATTGATAACTTTTTAAGACCAATATTTATAAGTGCGCAAATTTTTACTGTCATAACTATTAATACCACATGTTAACATTACATATTACCACTGCATTACTACCAATATTTATCACATAACGTGTTCAGACACTAAAAGAATGTAATTGATAAAATAAAATAATAAAAAATAATAATAAATAAATAAAATAAATAAATAAATAATAATAATAATAATACATTTAAATAAAAAAAGAATAAATACTAATAAAATTAAAATAGTTAATAAAAAATAAAATAAAATATTAAAATATTAATAAAAAAGAAAAAACTGAAATTAAATAAATAAAAACAAAATTAAATAAAAAATAAAATGTAATAAATAAATATAAATAAATATTAATGAACAAATCTATCTATATCTATATATCTATATCTATATCTATATATCTATATCTATATCTATATATCTATATCTATATCTATATCTATATCTATATATATATATATATATATATAGAGATATATATATATATATATATCTATATATCTATATAGATATATCTATATAGATATAGATAGATATAGATATATAGATATAGATATATAGATATAGATATATAGATATAGATATAGATATATAGATATAGATATAGATATATAGATATAGATAGATTTGTTCATTAATATTTATTTATATTTATTTATTACATTACATATTTCCGTTACATTTATTCTTCCATGGCGGGGCGCCACGCCAAAATTCATCCCGCCACGCCAACATTACAGCTTCTCCTTCAAAAATATTATTTTTTTTAATAGCGGGTAATAATCGCACCAAAACGTATAAAAGGGAAAGTGAATTATATCTGTGTAAAAAAAGGCCTGCCACCACAGCTGGAAAAAATCCTAGAGGAAACACTGTATGTAGTGCATTGTAGATATGAAATCAACTTTGTTAAACCTAAAACCATATATTACACCACATTTTAGCCTTTTTAAATATTGTAGTAAATTAATAAGCCATTACAGTATTGCTCAGAATACCCATCAGAGTTGCAATCAAATTCTGGCATATCATAATAACAGATTAAGCCTACGCTACAGATGCATCCATCGCCATTCCACTCTGGGACAGCAATTCATAAGCCCTTCAAATTAGCAGCTTTAATTGGTGTCTGGGGAGATTGGGGGGTTTGGGTGTACAGAGTGAGGAAATGACTGCAATTAACAGATTGGGGCCTGATTGCAGCTCTGTGAGGATGCGTTTGTGAAGCTTCCAGCTGGAGGAACAAAGTGAGGATGCTTAGGGGAAGTTGCGACTTTGTTTTGACACAGTTGGTTAAGCAGGATGTAATGTGCTGGGACGGGTTAATCAGTAATCTAACAGGGACCGACCCGTCCTGGGAGGAACAGCTGTTGACTCTCCTCTTGCCTATGATGACCTCAGGACACACGAGGACAGACATGCCACCATGCTAAACCATAGAATCACTTAAAGACTTTGCGCAGACACGCATAAATCTCAGGATGAAGCTTTCTAAGTGGATGATTGACATTTTTTTTATCAAATAATAGATATTGGATATATAACTAGACATATAATAGCATGATTTCAATGTGTGTATTAGATTTTCTGTCAATTAACACTCAATATTTTAACACTATCAAATATGACATTTATATTTTTAGTTTTCTCAAATGATCTCAAATAATAGCTGTTTTTATTCTGTACATAATTAATTTTTGGCAAATCCTGTCAATCATAAAATATAATATATAATGTGTAAATAAAAGCAAATATATAAAGTAGAAATTATCTGACATTCATTACAAGATGAGTTTTTAAAAGATGTATTTTTCTTAAAATAGTGTAATATAAAAATAAAAATAATAATAATAATAATATTAACAGTAGTAAGAACAACAACAACATGGATAATATAACAAATAATTTACAATATTAATTAAAAAATTGTATTTTTAAGTCTATTTGCATTATTATGCTGCTATATAATCATCATAAAATCAGTACCATAAAATTATCTTGAAATGACAATAATATCGCTTTAATCATACAGGGAATAAAAAAAAAAGAATCACAATAACTTAGTTTAATATAATGCATGTAGTTCTGCTTTTTTGCATTTAAGAAATGGATTCACCAGGTAACCAAATAAAGGTTTAGATAATAAATAAAAAGTAATAAGAACAACAACATGAATAATATAACAAATCATTTATAATATTAATTTAAAAATAGAATTTTAAAGCCTATCTGCATTATTATGTTGTTATATAATCATCATAAAATCAGTGGCATAAAATTATCTTGAAATGACACAATAAAAATTCCTATATATTTTTTAGGTGTGCTGGCAAACAACATTTACATGAAAGCAGCTCATAATATAAAGTATAAAGGTGTGTAATTGCCACACTTCACTCTAAAAGAGTGAAGGAGTAAAGGAGTACATGGCTTCATATTATGGTTTAATAGCAACAACCAATAATAATGCTAATCTACATCACAATATCCATTTTTTCCAATATATAATGAAGGCTTCACATTTACAGTTAGTCAGAATTATTAAACACCCTGAATTATTAGCCCCAAAGTTTATTTTTTCCCCCAATTCTGTTTAATGGAGAGAAGATTTTTTCCAACACATTTCTAAACAATAGTTTTAATAATTCATTTCTAATAATTTATTATTTTGCCATGATGACAGTAAATAATTTTACTAGATACTTTTCAAGATACTAGGATTCCCTTTAAAGTGACATTTAAAGGTTTAACTAGGTTAATTAGGTTAACTAGGCAGGATAGGGTAATTAGGCAAGTTATTGTATAATGATGGTTTGTACTGTAGACTATCGAGAAAAAAAATAGCTTAAAGGGGCTAATAATTTTGACCTTAAAAAGGTATTTAAAATATTAAAAACTGCTTTTATTCTATCCAAAATAAAACAAATAAGACTTTCTCCAGAGGAAAAAATATATGTTCCTTGCTATGTTAAACATCATTTGGGAAATTTAAAAAAAAAGAAAAAACTAAAATTCAAAGGGGGTTTAATAATTCTGACTTTAACTGTACACTACCAGTCAAAGGTTTGGGGCGCTTTTTTCATGTTTTTTTTTTTATAAAATTATTCTGTTTATCAAGACAGCATTTATTAAATGTAAAAAAATGTAATTGTTTAAATACTTATTAATTTTTTTTTTTTACTTGTTGTGTGTAGTTTCAAATGAAATTATTAGTCCAGTCATTATTATTTTTAATGGGTAATAGTGAAAAAAAGCAATAATATTATAACAATATTAACAATAACAGTAATACTTAGTATTCGAGTGATTTTTGAAAGATCATGTGACTAAAGACTGGAGTAATGAAGCTGAAAATTCATCATTAAAATCACTGGAATAAGTTTATTTTTTATTTTAAACATTTATTTTATAGTGCAATAACATTTCACAGTTTTACAATTTGTACTGTATTTCTGATTAAATAAATGCAGCCTTGGTGAGCAGAATAAGCTTATTTCAATACATTTGAAAATCATACTCAACATCAAATAGAATGCAATTTTAAATTAATACTGGTGCATCCCATATTATATTAAATATAAATAAATCACCAAAAATTAGGCATTCATTCATATGATAAGAAATCTAGGTCAAACTTGAGTGCAATTCATCCAAAGAACACCTGCTGTTAAATGGCTTCCCTTTCTCTATAAATGACCCTTAACTGTGTTATTAAATATAAAAGGTGCCCTTTCAGGTCATTTCCCTAAAGCAAAATTACATAAAATGCTTCTGAATAGCAGAATGCTGCTTGTGTGTTTCATTACAATGACAGGAGAGTGCCTCACGTCATTATAATTCACATCATCACGAGTCACAAGTCTTTTACATCATGCCATGCAGCGAAGCAGCTCAGAGAGACGACACACAACTGTCCCTTTGCCCTCTAATGAGCACACTCAAACATTCTCCTATAATCTCGAAGACTGCATTTGTTCAGTCAATTGTGATTCAATATAAAAGGCAAAACGCTGCTTTAAAAGGCTCTACACCCTAAAATAATCCTAACCGGCCATCTGAGCCCCTTTAAATATGTGCATACTGTTGACAGAAGAGTTACAGGCTCTGTTATGACACTCCAACACATGAACTGAAAACATTTTGATATAATACATTTTGGAATTACGAATGAGCAATATCCAGTCTTTGCAAAATGCAATAGTACATATTCTCACCACAATAAGGATTTGTTTTCTCGCGATAATGCTAAAACCCTACAATCTGGGGATGTTTCAGTCAGGGCAGTGAATAAATACATAAACCTGGTCTGTGGAATGAATAAATGTAGTAACAGTATACAGATTTAAATGTCCATGAGCCTGTTTCTAAACACAGATTTACTGACATACTTTTACTATTGGTTCCCTTCATAACGTCAGTCAAGTCTTTGAAACTTTTTTTGTGACAAGACATGGTTTCATGCAAACTGAAATCATTGAAGTAAAATAAATCAAAATGCTCTTAAATATGACAGGTAACACTTGATACTGTTACACATTTTTGTTTACCATTTCAAACCACTAACAGAGTTGATATTTTTAACCATTTTGGGCTTTAATTTAAGATAACCACATGTGTGAAAGAGAATACATGTATTTTCATCATACTATCTTTTTTTTTTTAAATAAATTTACTGAAACAATCATAATAACAGAGTTGACAAACAATCCATCTTCTGTATGTAAAATGATGTAAAATGTAACAGCAATTCTAGAAACATATACTGTATGTATAAACATAATACGTCTCTCTAAAAATTCAGGAGTTTTTTTGTCTCCTAGTGGTTACATACAAAGCATCATCACTATAAATACCAGAAAATATTGTGATATTGTCCCCATCACCTATCCATTTTTGGAATGATTTGCATTATTGTGCAATTCAGCATGTTTTTAATTGACATTCACAAAACCTGACTCTGCAAATACTGGGATGTATTTGTTTGTTTTGTTTTTAAGTGGGGAGAAAAATCAATTTCACTTCTTTAAATGTCTGTGCAATTAGCACACTTGTCACGTCTACATGTTTTTTTTTTCCACACTCATCTAATGCTCATGCCGCACAAGGAGGTCATGCATCTCTCACAGTCTGACATCTGTCATGTTAAATAATTTGCAGTGCTGGTATTCCTGTCCTCCATTGTTACAGATGGGATGGTGTTCTAGGCAGGGCACTGAGCGCATGCTCTTTTGTTCACCTCACGAGAGCGACACACTGCCACCAAGAGACATTGTTACATATTTAAATAGGCTGCCGTCAGCAAGCTAGAACATTTGCATGTCTCTGCTTATGTCCCACACTCCAGCAAAAACACACCCTGTGTGTCAACAACCACTAATGTTTTATGATACTGCGCTAACATTTTAAAAAACGCATTATTAAAACTAACACGATTATCTAGGCCACTGTAACTAACTATTATTACATTTGTGTAATTACATTTACAATACACAACAATAAATATTCTGCTACACAATTATTATTACTACTATTACCACGATTACTATTACGATTATTATTACTACTATTACTACAATTACTATTACTACGATTACTATTACTACGATTACTATTATGATTATGATTACTTACTACGAATACTATTACGATTACTATTACTACGATTACTATTACTACTATTATGATTACTAGTACTACTATTACGATTACTATTACTACTATTAAGATTAATATTACTATGTTTACTATACATATTACAATTACTATTACTATGACTACTATTACTAATATTACAATTACTATTACGATTATTACTATTACTACGATTGCTATTACGATTACTACTATTACGATTACTATTACGATACTACTATTGATTACTATTATGATTACTATTACTACTATTATGATTACTAGTACTACTATTACGATTACTATTACTATTAAGATTAATATTACTATGTTTACTATTATATTACAATTACTATTACTATGACTACTATTACTATATTACAATTACTATTACGATTATTACTATTACTACGATTGCTATTACGATTACTACTATTACGATTACTACTATTACGATTACTACTATTGATTACTATTATGATTACTATTACTACTATTATGATCACTATTACGATTACTATGATTATGATTACTACTATTACGATAACTAATACTACTACTAATAATAATAATAAAGACTTCAAATCTCTATTTTTTATTTATTTATTTTTTTGTTAAGTCTGTGAACTGGAAGTTGCTCCAGACTTTTATTTCAGTATATTGATGTACTTCCCAGTAAACAGAATATTAAGTAGGGTCAAAGGCTTTCTTTTTCCACATCATTCTCTCATTGCAAACTAACGGTAAGAGGGGCATAGTTAAGAATATTGTGGCTGAAGCCATCAAACTGACATCAGCAAGAAGAACGGCCACTTTAAACACGGAGTCAAATCATCAGACTTACCAAAGATTAGTGGATTAATTTGCAAGGATTAATGTTCACCTAAAGAACACCAAATAACCAAGTCTTGATTTCACATGAACTTTAAGTAACATTTAAAAAAATAAAACAAATAGACCTACATCATATCCTGGCACTGCTGTGAAGGTTTTTCTTCCAAGTAAATAAACAAATATTTTACTCCCCTGCCTATATTTAATTCAGCAGATTCCTCATTGGCAAGTACATTCCATCCTAAAGGATTAAATGTCTTTACTGTTCCTGCTCGCTCTCGTTGGTAAGACACAGAATGGCAAAGGTTTGTGTGCCAACTCTTTGGGGAATATCTGCACGATGGAACAAAGTTATCTGAAGCACGACATTGGGACTGCAAATTCAGCAGTGCCCCATTTTCAACTGCAAGCACTCGTAGCTCTCTCCACCCACTGTGTTTTCTGTGAGTACGGGGCATTCCTAAAGCAACCAGCCCGTGACGAAAAGACCTGAAATCACCAAACTCTGCTTACTAATGTGTCATAAAGACCTACATAGCACTTTCTTCTTTGCTTTTGACGCAGACATTGGCAGTACTTGGAGGTACAGTACTTTCCTTCCCACACTTCAAACATAACAAAAAAATCTAATCCACAGGGTGCTTTCTCATGACTTCTGCTCTGCCCCTGCCTTTTCAAAAGCTAATAAGGCTAAAAGGTGGAGAGCCACGGTCTTTGTATCCTTGCAAGAACGTGTATTAGCATACAAAAGGAGGTGAGTGAGCTGCCTCCTAAATTTCCAAAGGAATGGAAGAAAAAGATGGAATGGCCGTGGACTGAAAGGGGGTCTAAACTCCTGCTGTGAACCCTGAGGTTTGTTGACAAACTTCATGCCAAAAATCTGCATTCACATTTTAAAACTTGCTTGAATAATGCCAAACCGACAGGATATGACAGCAATGATTACTTTATTAAAGAAATTGTGGAGCCGAGAGAACTATTGTTTGGTTTTATGCTGTATCAAATTCATGCATTTGCCTTTCCATGTTAGCCAATTAGCATTTAAGCTAATGGTCATGGGAAGTGTTTAGTAATGGAAATGGGAAAGGGGAACTGAATTTAAAACAGGACAATATGTTTACTCTAACAGTGAGAAACACAGTTTAAATTTTCCATTTCAAGTTGGAGGTAATGGAGATGTCTGCTTTCAAGGAGAAATCCCCTAATTTCTGTGCTCAGGGTAATTATCTTAAATTTGAAAGCTTTGTCTCATGTCTTTCAACGTAAGTGGTGTACTGCAGTGTTTAAATGATAGTGGGGAAATTTAACCAACCAACCAACCAACCATATCTAGTTAGAGAATATTTTATTACCGAGTGCACAAGGCCAAAACATAAAGAAATCAGCGGTGGATTAGATTGAACGGCTACTCGAGCCAGGACTTCAGGGTACATTCTGGATTAACACTGCACAATACATGCAAATTATCAAAATATTGCAAATGTGCATCTTGCAAAATATATATTTCAATGGTTTCCGATAAATGAAGGATTTAATTCTAAGACTTTTAAGCACATCAGGAAATGTAGTTACATGTCATTGTGCATCTCTGAAACCAAGCTGAGGGGACATGCTGGTTTTCTTGTCCAAAAAGAAAATAAACTAACACATCTTCAACCTAAATCAGCTGGAAAATTTGGTTACACTATGGAAATGCAAGTAAAATCAGTTACACTTTAAGTTGATGGTCCATTTGAGTATTAGTAGACTGTCTGCTTAATATCTGTTGATACTGCTCCTTCAACAGACATTTAACTGACTATAAAAAACTTTGCAAGTACATGTCAACTTACACTAACCCTAACCTAACAAGTCCTACTTACAATCTAATGAGAATAAGTTGGCATGAAGATGCAATGTAGCTTAAATTCAACAAACGGACCATCAACATAAAGTGTGGCCGAAAACTCAAATGTTACTCCAAATGTAATGCAATTTTCACCTTGGATAAATGAGTCAATGTCACTGGATTGGACATGAACGTCTTATGTATTGTATTACTCTGAAGTGAGTCAAACCATCACCTTACAGTACATACATCACATACATACAGTATCTGAAATTAACTGCCGAATGACTATACCAAATTTTAAACAAATCAATATAAAGACCCGCACCTACAGTGATGGTACACGCAAAAATGAAAATCTGTTATTACTTTCACCTTACGCCAGGGCACACTTTTGTTTTTATGTGGAGCAAATAATTTAAAAAAGAGAACTTAACTTAAGTTCTTTCGCAATTGTCTCAAAAACTGTCATTGTAAACATCTTCAACATCAGGCATAGGTGTAAGTAAACAAGACTTAAACCGTCAACTAAGACTTATGTGGAGTAAAATATCATAAATACTCCAGTTTTCAAAGTTAATCTAGTCTAAATGGTAGAGCGGCTGCCTCCCTGATGTGCCTTCAAACATAATCCAATTTCCTACCGTCTTCTGAAAGTTCTCCCACTGCTGGCTCAGGAGAGGTATTTAAAATCCGGCTAATTCGTCTTACATGGACAGCAGAATCCTGAAAACATATGGGAGCTTGACTCCCGTCTGAACGGTGGAGTCTCAGTGTGAATTTCGCTCCCCAGTTCGGATGTGGACTTAAAAAAGGCGAAGAGCTGCTGAGATACCAGTCCTCTGAAGATTAGCATGCTCCAAGAGGACACCACGGCTGGTGACCCGCTGAGGGTCTGGTAGACTGTGGACTCTAGAGATAGGAGGATTGGATGGCCTAGTACTGCTGCTTCTGGACCACGTCAAGCTTTGTGTGCGCATGTCCTGTCTAGCCAGGATCCTTCTGTCATGCATGTCCAAGGGCCTCCTCGGGAGCTGAATTCGAACGGTGCTTCAGCCAAGGCCTGTTGAGAAGACGCCAGCGACGAACACTGTCCTTGCCAAAAGAAGAGCGCGACGGGTTCCTGTTCGATCCCGTTTGTTCCTCCAGTGTGGCCATTCGTGTTAAACTCATGGTGGATGAAGAGAGAAAAGCTAAAACGCTTAAAATCCAGAAGCAGGAAGCGATTTTCAATCCGCTTGAAAAGCTAAAAATTGCATCATAGTCTCATCTTGAAGAACTTGACTGGTTTTCTGAACATAATCCTCTAAATTGGTTGCCTGACATACCAGATAACACTATCCCTGAGATCTCCTTGAAGACACATGCTGAGCAAATGTCTCTCGCCTTTCTCAGCGAGCAGCAAACCATCCACTGGCGAGCCACCACTTCCTGGATTCTGAGTTGCTAGGCTTTCTGGGAGGAAATAGGTGTCAGAAATATACGTGCATAGACAAACTTTGCCTCACTATCCAATCAGCGCATGTGCTGCCCATCCAAGGCCCCAATCTGTGGTTGGCCTCAACACCAACTGTTTAACAGCGAAATCAGAAGAATAACTTGAAAAAAACACCACCAACAAAAACACTAACGTCATCAGTATCTTGTTTAGTAATTTAACAACACATAGAGCAATAAAGTTGTTTATAGTTGTTTACAGAGCAACAAATTAGAAATTGGTTTCAAAAATAATGCAACTTACAAAGAAAACCAAAATAAGAGAGACGCTAAAGAGAACTTGGGGGATTTTCCAGCAAGCAGTTACACAATAGTAAAAAAGGAGAAAAGAAATGGAGAACAAGTAGAGAGGTTTCTTATTCCAGATCACAAAACCATTTTAATGTTAACAAACTGATGTTAAGTTTAACAGCACCGCATTTTAATCACTTTTCTTATAAGCCATCACTGTACAGCAGAAAATTGCTTTGGTGAAGATCAAACGTAGTAGAAAAAGAGGACTTCTAATGGATGTCGTCTTGATCTTGATTGCATTCATTTTTAACCTATTTGCAGTCATTAGCATGTCTGCGTCATTTCGGCATATCTACACAAAAGCTGAATGAACTGAAAAGCTACCAATGAAAAATTTTAAAGGAGAAAATTCCTTTCACGTCTGATTATTTTAATGCTGATAACTAAAATGTTTTTCCACAACAGTGCATTTAAGTATTTCTAAAATACAAAAAAAAATAATATGTTATTTTAAGTAAATTTCAAAACATATTTGTCACTATATTTATAAAATATTTAATTATTAAAATAATTCATTTAATCTAAATATTTAATTACTTTCAAAGTAACCAAAAAAAGTTTATGTTGCAGCTGTGTCCTTGTGTGATGCTAAGATGAATCATACAGTTTGCCAGCAGGACTGCTTGTTATATGCCAGATTTTAGGATCGGGCAGTACATGTCCAGAGCAACGGATTTACAGTATGAAAGGTCAAAGTGGTGAATATTAAAGTCCATAATCTGTGCTGAGATTTATTGAGTGCATTCTTGACACTTCTGTAGACCACAGTGACTAAAAGCTACAATTTCAACGTGAGGTCAAGCCCTATGGGTCTGGCATGTGATTTACCAAAAAGATGGAAGATGGCACAGCACCAATTCTTCATTATGCTCTCTGAATTTAAACTAAACCACAGATGACAGAGGTGCTGTGTTTTATTTGTGTTGGAAGGTTGCCTCCCAGTGCTTGCTCTTGAATTGGTGCCATTTACACTTGTTATAAGGAACTTTGAGCTCAGTTCGTGAATTTGGCAAGTTAATGAAATGAAATTCGTTTAGCCTTTGACATTTGGTGTTATATCCAAATATAATTTTTAGATTTTTTATATTAGACTTTAGACTTATTTTATGGGCTTCTTCTTGTTTGCTGTCTTTTTCTTTTTTTGCAAGATTGGCAACACAAATGATCCAAAGCTTGTACATTTTTCCTGTGATATCTTGCTTGGTGCTCTGTGATTGAGCATTTATACAATGGATGGACACGATCAACACAGGCTCATAGGAAATAAGTGCTTCAGCCTACATTTTTGTAAAACCATCAAAACATACTTGAACATACATTTGACTGCAACTTCTAGGCAAATTATATAGTCCATTATTCTCTTATGATTTGGCTTTAGGTCAGTGTTTTGCTGTTCTATGTCAGTGGTCCTCAATTCCTGGGCCTGTGACCAGTTATTTCCCTTCTGAACAATCTTTTTTTTTAAATGACCGTATTCTGCCACTTACATCTCGGTCACTCAAGTGCCAAAATTGAATCCACAAGCTAGCAAAATGAATAAGAAACAGACGTCTTTTGAATGTTACTTTGCGAAGGAGAAAAGACCCTGAAGGACCCACAAACTACCAATGAATGGATCTGCAACCCATTGGTCAACAAATCAGGTGTATCCTGCATGTCTGTGCAAGGAGATCAACTGCTGGAGTTTGCAAATGATGGCAGCTGTTCACATATTGCATCTTTTCCACTTGCAAGTTTGTTGAAAACATCTTCAGAATGCTACTAGCACACTGGGAGTCACGTGACAACACCTGACTGATTGGCTTTATATTTTGTATGGAATACAAACATTTCGGAGGACTAATTGTCTCAGATAATTAAATAAAACTTGTATCAAAGTTGCAGGAATGTTTTGCCAGCTTGTCATCCTCTGAGAAAACAGTTCATGATCGCTTAGCAATCTATGTACACCTACCCCCAGGCCACGATAAAATTGTCAAGCGTTGACCAGTCTGCGATAAAAAAAAAAAAAAAAAAAAAAAGTTAGGGACCACTGTTCTATGTGATCTGTATGATAAGCCCTGCCTTATTGTGGTACAAGAAAAACGTGTATCTGAAATGTACAACAAAACATACCCCTAGTAACAGGTTTACGATTTGCAAAAATGTGGACAGCGTCCTCTTGTGGATTTGTCATTTGAAACATTCAGTAAAACATACCGGAAGCAATGTATTTTATGCTTAACAAAAATTTAGGCTGAGGCACATATTTTCAATGAGCCTGAGCTGGAAATTTTGTAAATGCATATGTCCCTACCTGCATTATTCATAAGGCAAATGGTCAAAGAATGTGGTTGTCAAACCCGAAAATTACTGAATTATGAGTGGTGTGTATATATGGACAACATAAATCAGTCAAAATAGACCCACTGCAATTTATCAAGTCCAGTTATTGCAAGAATTCTAACATGGTATAAATGAAGACTAAATGGCAGGTGGAGAACATCTGTATCTGCGTTTAAAAAAAAAGACTTCTATGGATGCAAAGCACTTAACACATGTAAGTGAAAGAACAAAATCACATTCACCCAACATCCACAATCATCTACGGTACTGTATGCTGAAGTTGGTAAGGCCATTTCCTGTCTGAATGGGAGTTGTTTTGCCCAGTGAAAGCCCAGTCTGGACAGTAGCAATTATCACCCTGTTACAGCCATCAAACAAGCTCTGTGCCTGGAGGCAGCGTATGAAAGCAATCATTAAACGCCAGTATCCCTATTCACCACTGTGAGTGTGAGATTCAGATAAACACCATAATCTTACTCCACAATCTGATCTAAAAAAAGAGCAAAGGTCACATTTCCTTTCAGCGTTTCAGCAATTACTATACAAAGCAAATAAAGTTCGACATGTAGGCCATTACGACCGTTTAAAAGAAGTGCTAATGCAGGACTGATAATGTTGATTTGACATTGCACAAAGCTTGTTGTCCTTTCCCCTCTCTCTCTCAAATCTCTGCTCAGCCATAACCTAAAAATGTCCCCACCAAACTCTGCAGCAAAGGAGGACACATTGTCTTCACTTCTGACCAGAGGAAGTAATGACACAAGGCCTCCGGCTACACCTACCGCCACTTTGTCGGAGTGATTTTTTTTTTTAGCTCCACACACCATGTAGCACAGAAGGAAACCAGGAGAGACGAGGCATGCACGCACACCCCTCACCTAAAAATAGCACATCCCAAGAGTTAGGCCCTACAAATCTGTCAAAAAAAAACATCAGGAGGGGGCAGAGGGGACAAAAGGCCACATAAAAAAATTGCTACACCCCCACAGCATATGAAAGTTCTGCCAACGGTTAGAATAGAGTGCAACCTTTGAAGGTCACTGATGAAAATGATAACGCAAAGATCATGTGTCATATTATAGATAAGAACAAGATCTATTAGATGTAGCTAATAATGATAATAATTATAATCATCATCAAAATAACAACAACATTTATGTTAGACAAGTTCAAGTTTAGATAACCTTTACCATAAATAGATAGTACAAAGAAAAAATAATTTAAAGAGCCTCTATTATGCATTATAAAAGGTCATATTTTGTTTTTGGGGATCTCCAACAACAGGCTGACATGCATGCAAGGTCAAAAAACACTTCCATAGTCTTATAATATACATTTAGCTTTACTTAATTATCCCAACGACTCCCATAACCTCTTATGACCCAAGGTGTTTTTTTTACATGCATTTTTTCTCTTTGCTATTTGGGCTAATTGGAACCTAATTAGAATAAAAATCTAAGTGTCATCTTTTGATATGATGTACTTTTAGAGAAAAATGATCGGGGTTCGAATTTACATAAAACACTTTTTCCTGAATTTTTTTAATGCATATATAACAGACTTTTTTAAAATTTGCTTTCATTATCAGAGAGTAAAAACAATTTTTTTTTTCCATTTTGGACAGTTAAAAATAGGGTTTGGGACACTTCATATGCTGCAAAACAGTTGCAGGATGTCACCGTATGTCTGTAATAATCACTTAAGAGCTAAAAAGTGCTGTTCAGGTATGTGGACACTCAAGCCCTAGGAGGATATGATTCATTCAGCGATTTATTTGTTCCCAAACCTCTCCTTTACGTGAGGCTAATCTGATTGGTCTGATGACCCAGTCTGTTGTGATTGGTCAGACAGAGAAGACATGAAATGCCCACCATGGTTATGAAGTAGCACAGAGTATGTGTGAGCCCAATGCAGGAATCCATTAAAGCAATGCAGTTAAACACGAGCATATTCCTCTATTCTTAACCACAACCCCAAGTAATAACAGGGACACACATTCAGAATTAATCCAAACAGTGACAAAGTTGAACTATTTTGAAAATTGACCGCGCTGACCGTGTAAAGAACAGCTGATGGTGGCCATAGCAACAAACAGCAGGAGATCACGAGCACAAAACGCATTTAAATCAGTAAAGGAAGCAACACGAGTCACGTTTTCAGCATGGTTTTGGATGCAATTTGTAAATACAAACAGGCAAAAGATCCGGACGAATGACGAATCAAAACAATATTTTTTAAACAAGGTGTATTTTCAGATTTAACCCTCAGCTGGATGTTTTCATTCACTTAGAGCTGTGTTGCACACTGTATGGAAGGTAATTTTACAAAAACCCATAATAGGGGCTCTGTAATGTTTGTTGTTTTTCAGGTTTAACAGTATACAAGTTACAATGCACCAATTACTAATTTTCTTGGTCAATTCTCATTGAAGATTTGTTTCCCCTTTTTTCCATTTTGCTTATGCATGTCCATGGACTTTTGGACAAGCAAAGTGTTTACTACAAAAAAATACAAATAATAATAAAAAAATCTGTTTTGAATATCTGATGTAACCTAGCCTAGCTCTATTTCCTAGCAACATACCATTAGTACAGTAAATACATGGACGTAGATGAAATCCTTCACGCATTTCTTTTTTTCACTCAGCAAGGACAGACCCCGCACAAACAGAGTGTGTATTTTTAACACATAGGTTATGGCTTCTGCTTTGGCTCTTAAGCAGAGGAAATCCTGCCACCTCCAGACATCACCTCAGTGCAAAAAAAAAAAAAAAACAAATAAAAAAAAAAAAACCTTTCCATCTCTTATAGCAGACTCGCACAGGTTTAGACATCAGCAACAGCCTATAAGCAATGCCGCTTTCAACTGTCATCGATGAAACCCTAAATACATGCAAATCATTATATTACAAAAGAGAAAATATTACAATGATAGTTCTTTCCAAAAATGAAACTTCTGTCACCTTGTACTAGATGTCTCCAAAACTGTATGACGGCCATTTTTTTCTATGAAACAAAACTGAGATAATTTAAAGCAGGGCTCTCAAACTGCTGGCCCGCAAGCCATTTACGACCCACCCTCCTCCTCCATCTGCCCTGCAATTGATGTCAAAAATATAACAAGATTCGGCCAGCCAAAACATATACTTTTGAATCACTATATGGAATCACTATATGGCACTTTTGACCCGCCACCTAGTCGAAAGTTAAAGTAGTGCATTCAGATTAGTTTTACTTCCATTTTCTCTTAGTGTTCAGTCGAGAGTAGCTAATTTAAATGTTGAAATATATGTCTATAAGTGCTCTATTTTTACTAAAGCTCTATTTTTGTAAATATTTAAGGGTCATTTGATTATTATCAGTTTAATACCACCTGTATTTTGTACCTCTTCTTGGCTTACACGTTACGCTGGTGATGTAAATATTTGATTCAAATAGTCTCATTTAATAGATTTTCCTCATATGCGTATTAGGATTTGCATAAAACTATGTACATTAGTAAAATTTTACTGCTGGTTGAATTGAACTGGTTAAAGTAAATGTGATTATGTAGAAACTTTTCCCTTCTTTGTTGTAGTTTTACAAAAAAAGAAAGATATTGAGGAGAAAAATTGCCAGTAAAGTCACTTAAGTTACCCAAACTGCTTCCTGCTGTTCTTACACTATTGGGACCATACAATTGGTTGGGACAGAATAATAATTATTATGCCTTATTTTTGTATTATTTTCATAGCAATTTAAACTACCCCTTCAATATATACAACAAGAAACAAAAAGCTAGATTTTTGACTGCATATACTCTGTGGAAGAATGACAGCGCGTCTAACGCTCAGCCATACACAACAACCACAGATATATTTCAGCAGCTGATGTGTGACACGATAAACATGCTGATTTGCATTATCACTGGTGACGGGTAATGCTTGAAAAATAAACGCCTTGTCTGTTGTCCTAAGATGCATCAGTTATGTTAGGTTTCCACTTTTTTCTTATATTTTAATGTTTAAACGGTCCTCCTATGAATTGTCAGTCACTGAAATGGCCCACCCACCAATCTGAGTTTTAGACCCCTTTTTTAAAGTATGTGTTAGCATTAATTTAATATATAGAAATGGATTGCAAGATTGCTGCAATGTTGTTTGGACCATAGTCTCAGCTTTATTGGGATTGAGAGTTGCAATTATTATTTCTCCTCTAATGTGATGTATAAATTTGAGTGATACCGTTTCTTGAATAAGAAATAAATAAACATAGGCCCTGATTTAATTTCTGTTCATTGGTATAGGATTCATTGTTGTGGTTTGCTATCGATGGCAGTCTCATGTGAGGGACTGGATTTGGTTTACCACTATGGATGGCTAAATCCAGTGTCTAATCTGGAACTGATCGGGCTGATTTTTTGTTGCTCCAGGTCAAAATTGGTCACAAAACCCTGTTTTGAACAAGGGAACATATGACACTAGCGGGTGAAGAGTGGGTTCAGCTCCATTTTCAGTAAAAACACTAAATCATTCTGAACAGGTGACACCTTCTGTCCAATCCCAAGCTCCATACCGAGTATCAGTTATTGTGGGAAAAAAGGAAAAAAAACCCTCTTCCAGACAATTACACACACCACCAGAGAAAAAAGAAAGCACAAGAAAATATATACAGCTGAAGGCAAAATTATTATTCCTTCAGTGAAATTATTCCTTTTTCAAATATTACCCAAGTGCTGTTTAACGGAGCAAGACATTTTTCATTATTTCCAATTTCAGTAATTTCATGATATTTTATTTTCTGGAAAAAGTCTTGTTTCTTTTAGTTTGAAAGGAATAAGAAAATATTTTATGTCTGTATATCGTGTGAATGTGTATGTATGTTTGCTTGTATGCAAGTGTGTTTATGTATGCATGCATGCCTATGTATGTGTATGTGTGTATGTATGTATGCATGTATTTGTATATGTGTACGTGTATGTAGTTAAGTTTGTATTTGTATGCGTGTATGTACAGTGCTCAGCATATTGGCCCGTTTCCACTGAGTGGTACGGTGTGCTTTTATGGCTGTTTCCACTGTCAAAAGGCGTACCGAACCACTTTTTCGGCACCCTTTCAAAAGGGTACCAAAAGGCGGAGCTAGGCGCGAAGCTGAACGCTATTGGTTTACAGAGATCCGTCATTCAAAAATGTGAATTTGTTTAAATATTGTAGGTTGTGATTTTTTTTTTTGCAATATTTTATTTTAATTTATTTGTATTATCTTTCAGTTTCTAAATATGTTTGGTGACTAATCTGTTTAATGAATCTGTTTTGTTTAAATGCAAAATGCATTGCCTATATTCACTGAGAAATTGATACAAATATACATTTTCAAAATGAGGTGTACTCAATTATGCTGACCACTGTACATGCATGTGTATATATATATATATATATATATATATATATATATATATATATATATATATATATATATATATATATATATATATATATATGTATATATATACATACATAACATGCATACAAACTGTATACATAAAGCTTCCGTTTATGGCTCTTTAAGGTGGAATGGAAAAAGTATGTCAAGAGCAAGAGCTCTGGTTCACCTGCCCCACTGTGCATGCCCAGCTGAGCTGCTTTCTAAAGCTGTTCACTGCAGAGCTCTGATAAGATAGTAACAGACTGAGTGGAAACACAAGACTAAAGGTCTTGTGCAAAATAGATGAGATGGCCATCACAAAACGTGGAAAGACATTTCACGGAGATGCACATGCATTAAAAAAAAAGAAACAATACACAAATAGAAATGCAGACCCAGTAAACATACCTTTAACGTCTTAACGATGCAGACGCCTTTTATGCAAAGGCGCCACATCAATAGGCCTTATCTCAGACTAACTGATAGGCATCTGAAATGTTTTATGCAGTAACCATAGAGCTTTTTTTTCAGTTGGGTTACTGTAGCTGTACATTAGCATGGTAAAACTCTGATCGGTTCCCACAGTGGACTTCATTCAGTTAGACTTAGAGGAGCCTGCAGCGCATGACCCCATTTAGCCATCCTCGATCAACGAATCAAATGGAGCTTTTAGAGTTGCCTAATATCCTCAGGGTCTGCAAAGCTGTAAAGTGCATCAAAAAGGCTACAAGAGAACTGATCTTTTTGGCAGTTGGCACAGCATTGCTAAGCAGTTAAGTGTGATCTGTGACTGCTATCAGTTATTTGCAGAGCAAACAGCACAACATGAGCGCATCCGCATCGACGACACAGTATGATGACCATCAAGCTAAAACACATCAATTTAATTCAAGGAATTTTTACACTCCGAGTATTAAAATGATAACACATTACCATTTTATTCATTCAAAATACTAAAAAACAAATAAAACTCAGTTATTATGAAATAATAACTGTAAAATATAAAACAGTAATTATGACAATTTATTAGATTAAAAAAATCTATTTGAATATTCAAAAAAGCCTTTTTTACATTTCTGAGATGGTAAAGATGAATTCTCAATGGTCATTTCTCCAGCAACACAAGAAACCTTAGAAATAATCTGATAAGAAACATTGTAATCAATTTTGAAAATGTTGAGCTACCTACTAGTACTTCATATTTCGCTTAAATCCATTTTCCTTTTTTGATTAATTTAAAGCAGTCTTGTTTAATGAAAGTATTAATTCCATAAAAACAAAGACTTTCTAGCCACAAACGAGTAGTAGTGTAGATAGCCTAATGTGCAAAATAAATAAATGAAAAAACATTACTATTTAAATACTGTGACACAAAAAAATCCATTTAAAAATTCATTTATTCATTCATTTTTAACCACTTTTCCGGGGCCGGGTCGCTGGGGCAGCAGTCTTAGGAGAGAACCCCAGACTTCCCTCTCCCCAGACACTTTTTCTAGCTCCTCCGGGGGGTCCCGAGGTGTTCCCAGGCCAGCCGAAAGACATAGTTCCCCCAGCGTGTTCTGGGTCACCTAAGCAGACTTTTCTCGATGTGGAGGAGCAGCGGCTCTACTCCGAGCTCCTCCCGGGAGACAGAGCTCCTCGTCCCATCTATAAGGGTGCACCCTACTACCGTGCGAAGAAAACTCATTTCGGCCGCTTGTATCCGAGATCTTATCCTTTCGGTCGTGACCCAAAGCTCATGAGCATAGGTGAGAGTAGGAACGTAGCTTGACCAGAAAAATCGAGAGCTTTGACTTTCAGCTCAGCTCCTTCTTTACCACAATGGACCGGTACATCGACCACATTACTGCTGCCGCTGCACCAATCCGCCGGTTAATCTCACGTTCTATCCTTCCCTCACTCAGCTTTACAAAAGGAGCACATCATTACATTAGTCAAAGTCAGAGAGGTCAAGCAGTTGTGTATAGGGTGGACAGTAAATAAACACAAACTGCATTTATCCCCTATATTATGTCCTTAAAAAAACAAACAAAAATAAAATTCTTAATTGTAAAGAAATGCCAGTTTGTGAGAATTTCAAGGACAAAAGGACTGCTCCGTACATCTGCTGCCAACAACCCCAGTATAAAACATCAGCTACACCTACCAACAATCCATCTTCCAGAGAAGCATGAAAGAGAGCGCTCACATGGACCCACACAGCTTGTACAGCAACCAATCAAACACTAGCTCGGATAATGGGAGGGGTCTTGTCATGCATCGTGATGTCATCCAGTCCCTCATGCTTTCCTCAAACATGAATTCTAAAGTGAAGTATTGTGTATGACAGACGTAGCGTTACACAAAGCAGACTGAGCAATCCATTGATTCAAGCTCACTCACACAACCTCGCTCCACAATACAGTCTTCAAATTTATTACGCCACAAGGTGTTGAAATCCTTTCTGGTTCAGTGTTTACATACACTAAGCCTTCCTAAATAAATGCAGTAGCCTTAAGTGAACCTACAAAGCCAAACAGTAAGTGCTTCAGAACAGTCAAACGTGAAGGTGCTGCTGAGGGCGAAAACGAAACGCTGAGGGCTCTGGTTCCTGTGAGAGCATATCAAATAACCTTGCCGTCACATGAGTTTCAGCCAGTAATATGAGATTGTGGAAGTCCGGGTGCAGCATAAGCTTTAATTCTCAGTTTTATTCTGCCATATTTACTCAGAATGGTGAATCAGAGCAGACAGGTGGAAAATTAGCATCTAGATTTATGACGAGGTAGTGGCCATCAAATATGAGCCATCATCAATTACAGTAGTGCTGTTAAACAAAAAGCTGAGGTTTTATCTTCAAACAGGCTGCACGGCGAGTCTTTCTTATGTTCCTCTACACCTTATCATTTCCCTTAGGATATATCTCTCTCTCTTGCTCGTTTTAATTCTTGTATCTGCCAAGCATGTGTATCTTTATCAACAGCAGGTGTGCCATGCAGGTGAGAGGAGATATACTTCCCTCTTGACAGGCTGGCTTGGATGATCCAAGATGAGCGGAAGCTTTATTGATGCATTTTTGCATTCAACCTGCTCAGCCGTAATGAATCCCATCTATCAAGGGGCCGTGATAAAACACATGAGTTACATTAACCCCAGGCAAGAGAGCATTTAATTAATAGAACGCGCTGCTCCGAGGATACAATCTAACCTTGAGCAACTTCTAATAAATTATGACCAAATGCAGAGCTACACTGGATAAATACAAATTGAGGAACGGAATAATTGGATTGGCCTACTTAAGGGCAGAGATGAGTCTTGTTCAAAGCGGCGAAATTCAAAAGCACCAAATCCTCAGAGCGTTTCTAATGCGCAGACATGAGCCGGTTAACAAGAGGATGTTGTTCAACCATAGGGGTGTTATCACAAGCAAACCAATTAAACCAATCAATCCAACGGCAATCCAGTCAAGCCCTAGGGGGGAAAGTTACACTCTCGGATCAGTCTTTAAACAACAGGCAGGAAGCACATGCCACCAGTCTGCTGACACACTTTAATCGATAGCTTGGAGTAGCAGGAATTCGTGAGATCTCATAAACATCAAATTAATGCTCAGATTGGAGAACTCAAGCTGCCAATGTTGCAAGTATGTTTGGAATGAATGTTTGATCAACACTCAAATCATTTATAATATATACTACTGTGAGCACAAATATCTAATCAACCAAAAACAAAAATCATAACATTAATATAACAATATACTGACACTAAATGCATTTTTGGTTTATTTGTATTTTAGTGGATTACAACGATTAATATGCAAGTTAGGTTTTTATTATAAAATGTCCCAATATCACTAAAAATAACCCCCCTAAAGGAGTTATTTTGTGATAATGCCCACCTTACAGTACATTAACGTGCTTCGTGCATGATTTCTTATGAAATAAATAAAAAATGAACATGAATTATTGATTTGAAATGACATTACTTTGTGAGAAGAACGAAGTAATACACAAGATGTGAAACTACCACAGCTATGCAAGGAAATTGGCTGCATGGGAAAAGGTCAGACTAGCAGTTATTACATAAACATATTTGACCACAAAATGCTGTGATTGACAAATCCATCTCAAGGACTCCAGAAAGTCATGAAATAATAATAAAAAAAACACACTCAAACGTTCTTCACTAATAGGTTTTAAACTATAAGCACAAGATTTATCCAAGAATGATTAGGAATGGCCCAGAAAACAGGAAAGAGGGGTTTCCTGTGTTTTCAGGTAACGCCTGGAATTCCAGAACATTGTCTTCCAGCCTCTCAATCTCCATGAGTTAAAGGAAAAGGTGGAGAACTGACAGTTACCTGCCTTAGTCTCTTAAGCCCGGGACACACCATGCCAATGCCAAAGAACTAGTGCAGACGAAAACCAAATGGGTTGTTGCTTCAAACTGCCTGTGACTGGTCCAGTCTGGACCAAAAACCTCCACGTGAACACACCAAATGTACGGGAAAACACAGAAATAAGTATGAGTGTTCTGCGCCTGAGTGAGAGGACCTGACTTTCTGCACCCACAGGGGGCAGCATTCTGTTTTCTCATTCCACAAAGGAGAAACTAGTGCTGCATTCGAAATGGCATATTTCCATACTATATAGGGTTTTCACGGTACTTGAATCCGAGACCAATAGGTAATGAGATTATAAAAATGTCCATTTCCTTTGGAGCACGTTCTTAAACAGCTCTAATTTTCCATTGTGTTCACATGCTCAACAGAAATGACTGTGATTGGCAGTAAAGGTCATCGGTTCACCGAACTCACCGCTGTTTACTGAGTGTAACCACAGATACAGTGACACTGGAGCATTTCAAAGGTCATCAATCAGCTGGTTTGTCTATAAGCTGACATACGAGCAATCCACTGATGAATCGCAGCTTTAAAATGCTCTATTGTCCCCGTATCTATGGTTACACACAGTAAATAGCGGTGACTTCGGTGAATCGATGACCTTTAAAGTTAATTGTAGTCATTTCTGTTGAGCACGTGAACACAACACAGCGTATTTCAGAACGTGCCCCACAGCGCTCAAATGTTAGCGGGAAATGGACATTTTTAAAATTTCAGTACCGCTTGGAATCAAATTCCAGTATCATGATAACCCTAACACTATATAGTACATATAGTATTCACAGAATTCGAAAAACAGAATGCGAGAAGTACCCAGATGACCTACTACTTCCTGGCGACATTCGGAAGTGCACATCCGATGGATGCTATGATATTCCACAATGCTTCGCAAGAAAATGGGTAAAGAGACGCAACTGATGCATGTAGGTCACATGATCATGACAAAATGCTACTCACATTCATACTGTATAGAACATACTTTTCTAATGATTGAGTAGTAAATTTTAAGTCAAATGCAGTACCTACAGAGTAGCAGGCGATTTTGGACACAGTCCTGATCTTGTGATGAGCTCATAAAAGCTGTAAACAAAGCAGCATTTAGTAACATTTCCACAATACTTGTCCCTCACCACAAAGGGATTCACTTGTGCAAATAGGTCAGATAATGTAATAATTTATATTGTTTGCAAATATTTGAGAAATGCAATAAATTGCAGTCAGCTCCTTTGTGTTCTCTCTTGACTTGAATCGTTTGCTTGGTTTTGTCACTTCGATGCTGAATAACCAATCAAAGTGCTTTCTTTTGCAGATGACTGAAACCAATTCCACATTATGAATCGGACCAACTCGCTTAGATGTCAACCAAAGAAATTAGCCGGACCAATGTTTACAGATGGCAGGACGTAGACAATGTCTGACTGTCGGCTTGGTGTGTCCCTTCCTTTAAGAAACACCAGACGAGCAAACACTACTGACCCCTTCAAGAGGCTCACAACATTTACACTCTAAACTAAAGCAGCACAAACTTTTCAACAACATGGAAGACTTGCCTAGAACCATCAGCATGTTCTTTGAAAAGATCTATAGAGACAAAGGCACCTTTGAAGGAGCCTTGTGAAAGAAACCAAAGACAGCAGCCTGGTACAGAGCTAAGCATGTGAAACTCTTGTGACTACAGTGAACTCAATTCAGCAGACTCTATAATTAAGGGGTTTTTCAAACTGCACATTCAACACTGCAGGCCACTCACCAACATGCTGGTGTGGAGTACCTGGGCACTGCATCACCTCTGATGAGCTTCTTCGCTAGTCAGCGTGAGTTCTTGACTACTCATCACTCTCTGTGACAGAAAGCACTGGGAAAACTGTCATTATCCCAGTCAGCTCCTGAAGAGTTATGCTAGAAGATAAGCTATTCGTTTTCCCTGTTTCAAGCAAACCTTTAATGAGCTGAGACACAAGAGGCCTCCAAGTAAATGACTTGAAGCGAGCATCCGCAATCTGCATTAAACAGGGCCTAATCCTTATTCTTAATTAAAATCAGGGATTAATAATAGGCAAGCCAAAGACACATTTAGTCATTTAAAGTCTATTAAATCTGACATCGCAATTGAATTTTAGACAGACTTTTGGGTTGAGACACAAGACAGAAAACTGGACACAGCTGCTGCTCCACAGGCTAATGAGTAATGACTTTTGTTCAGTACAGTTCAATGTCTTTGAGGATGAATAAATCCCAATCAACTAAACAAATCTTCAAATTGAGAGATATTATTTGTTATTATTGTAGTCCTAAAACTAAAAATGAAGAATATATATAACTTTATATTATATGCGAAATTCTTTATCCACAAACAAACTGCAAGTTAATAGAAACTTATCAAAATATAATGCTTCCAGTAAGTAAGTCTTTGATGCTTTCTGTGTTTATTTAATTTTGTACTTCCCCTTTCTTTATTTTGTGCCCTTTTCTTTTTTTTTCTTTCTATTTCTCATTTTTACCTAATACTTTGTAACTGTATATACTTGTATTCCAGTCTCTTACAGATTACTTCCTGATTAATATTGTACATTTCTTATTTTCTAAATAAAAGTAAAAAAATAAATAAATATTGTTATTTGAGGATGATTTGTGGACTTGGTGAACACAAGAGCCTTATTTCTTATTTTAAAAACCAAACTAAACAAAAATTAAATAAACTGACTTCAGAATTGAGACTTGATATTTAATTGCTCATTTTCCCTCTTTGAATTTAGGACAGATTTGCTATTACCACATTTGCCAGTGTCATTACAATTATTTTTTCATTATTACCACTTTTCATACACTGATACCAAAATAACAAGACCATTTACAACAACACGGTGGAATTTCGATATTGATGTATAATCTAATTTTTCATATTGGTCAAAATGATAAACAATGTATCCTTAAAACCTCTTCGGTGCCTGTGTCCATTACAATGGGCATCATGTCAGCCCATGGTTTTTGTGGTTCCTGAACATTTCATCTAATTTAAAGCCTACAGTCCATGAGAGTGGACGATTATCATATAATAAAATGGCAGTAAGACTTGGCATATAGTAATTTTGAAAAAAATAAATAAATAAATAAATTCCACTACACTGAAAAGCAGCATGGCATCACTTCACTCCGGACACAGACATAAGCCACATTTACAATGTTTTTAATCAAGATTTATTGATATGTTTGCCAATATTATACAGACTGTATGTAAAAAAGAGGGATTGCACTGACTAATTAAAGTTTAAAATCTTTTGTAACATTGCAAGCTTTAGATCAGGATTCTTTCAAATATGTCAGTTCATTAGGATGAACAATTGGTTCAAGACCTGTTACTCAAATTAAATCTCCAGTAATACTGATTTAACTTATTATAAATAAATAAATAAATAAATAAATAAATATATATATATATATATATATATATATATATATATATATATATTAGGCTTGTGCCGGTATTCGGTAATGCGATAAATCACGGTAATGAATATGCACGATATTGTTATCGCGGGCACTTCAAAATACCGTGAAAAATAATAGATCCGAATTTATATTCTTAGAACGCGCCTTAGCTTATTTTCCATCAACCGCTTGAAGAAACACTGCGTATATGCTGCGCAGAACTGATGCGCACTCTGATGTAAACAATCCCCGCATGTAGAAGCCCTGTGTGCGCAGTGCGCGCCGCCGCTGCCACCGCACTATAATCCTCACACGCAGGCCATCTGGCAGACTGGGCACTTTCCCGGTGGGCCGACGTACTTTTGGGCCGGGCTGATCATCGTTTTATGATTTGATCGGCCCATAAAAGGCTTAGCAGCCTATCGTTTTTTTCTGCCTTATTGATTGACGCTGCTGTGATCTGTGACTCTCTGAAAGTAGATGCTTTTTTTCCCGGACAGACAGACCGGGCCGGCCCATGTGACACCCTGCAGCCCATTGGCTCTTTTCGGTATTGACATTGGGTTGGCCCAATCACAAACTCCTATTTGGACTCCGTGTGAGCGTGCGTCGTCTGTGTGTATTTGTCAAAATAGTCGAGAGTCAGAGAGAAGAAACGCAAGGGAGGCGCAGAAAAATCGCGGGAAATACACCGGCGTTTCATTTAGCGATTCTGAAAAGTTCTCTGTTCATTCTAGTACACGGCTAAAAACGCAAATCACGTGACCACACACTCTCTGCCCAGAGCTGCAGCCGCTAGTTCAGCGGGTGAGCATAAACCCCAGGTCAGAGTATAGTGCATGTTCATCTGCTGGGTGATCTCATCTCACTATAGTTGTTAAACGTGATATTGAATTCATCTTGTTGTCTCTATCTAACAATTCTTATGTCTTTTGAATCACTTGTTCTCAGTTAACTGTTTTGGCTGAGTGCAAAGATAAGCTAATATATTAATTTATGTAACCACATACACTGATTCTGCACATTGACTGATTGCTAACCTTTATCATTTAAATTTAATGTACGTTACACTGTTATAATGGCCATTATTGGTTATTAAAACTGATATTCTGCAAAAGAGACAGGGTAAAGTTCATTCTTTTCAATGGAAATGAAAGGAGACAGTTATATTTAAGCCCTGTTTTGTTATAAATATGCAGTGTGAAGATGATGCTCATAAAAATATGCAGCTACACGAGGCTGTTTGGTGTCTGTTAATCATAATATCAAAATGAAACAAATTTGACTTATATTATGTTTTCATTGTTTAGATAGTGAAACAGCAAGCAGGATGAGGTGAAAGAGGTTAAAATGTAACACTGTTCCCTTTGAAGATTTACCCATGCATTAGCAGGCAGTTTTTGTTATGTTTATTATTGAATATAGGCTGAGTCAATAGTGTATTGAAAAAGCTAAATTGGCTGTAGTGTATGAGTGTGTGTGAATGAGTGTGTATGGTTGGTTTCCAATATTGGGTTGTGGCTGGAAAGGCATCTGCTGCATAAAACATGCTGGAATAGTTGGCAGTTCATTCCACTGTGGCAACCCCTGATAAATAAGGGACTTATGCGAAGAAAAATAAATGAATGAATAGTGTATTTTTTTAGAACTCAACAAATATCTTTATGGACAGTATACAGAAATTAAATTGAGATTAAAGTTTGTATTTATTTATTTATTTCATATATATGGCTTTTGTGTTTTATAGAATATGAGTTGATAAAAATATTGGACATGCATAGATAGATAGCATTTTGATTGAATTTAGTGGGCCGCTCTGGCCCAAAATGCCAGGGCCGATTTTTTGCCCCAGTCCAGCCCTGCTCACACGAAGAAGAAGCATGGCGGAAGGAGGAACGCTGCCGACAATTTATCCCCCTTCAAAAAGGGTAAAGTCAGAGGTTTGGAAATATTTTGGGTTCCAAAAAAATGCAGAGGGATTACTGATCGAAGACAGTTTCCCTTTGCACATTCACTTTGATATAATTGCTCAAGTTTACTTTTATATTGTGTATTGTTTTATTTATATTTATTTGTATTTAAATGTTTGAAGTACTTTTAGTTAATTAAAAAGTTATTAAAGTTTTGTTATTGAAGTTTTTTGTGTTTTTTTACCTGTTTCTCTAGTAAAATTACAATATCGTGATAATACCGTATACCGTGATAAAAGCTCAATCAATTAATCGCAGCATGAAAATGTGATACCGGCACATGCCTAATATATATATATATATATATATATATATATATATATATATATATATATATATATATATATATATATATATATATACCTATTTCAATGTACTAATTCATTGCTGAAACAATTTTATATGCAAAATATACAGATCTTGAAGTACTTGAGCATACCCCAACACACCCCAACTGAGCCTGGTTTCTCTCAAGGTTTTTTTTCTTCACTTCCGCCTTTAGTGAAGTTTTTTTTCCCTCTCCGCTGTCACCACTGGCTTGCATGGTTCAGGATCTGTAGAGCTGCGCATCGTTGGATTTGCTCTTCAATATTTGGACTCTCAGTAGTGATTATTAAACCACACTGAACTGAGCTAAACTGAACTGAACTTAAACACTACAAACTGAACTACACTGTTCCTATTTACTGTGACCTTTTATGTGAAGCTGCTTTGACACAATCTACATTGTATAAGCGCTATACAAATAAAGGTGAATTGAATTGAATTGAATATAGCAGGTGGAAATATCTCAGATGTGGACATTATGTGAAGTGATGAGGAAATAAATAAATAATAAAAAAAAAAAACCATATATTTTTATAAATAAAATCTAATCTATACAACAAAACCCTTAAATGTGATTTTGAAAATAAATTTCAAGACTATACCAGCAATCATGTATATTTTTGTATTTTGTGTTGGTATAATGTTCGGGAAGTACAACTGTTCTGACCCCGATGTCCAAAAATGGACAAAAAATATATATAACTACACTCTCAGAAATAAAGGTACGAGAGCTGTCACTGGGGTGGTACCTTTTCAAAAAGTACACATTTGTACTTGAAGGGTCCATATTGGTACCTCAAAAGTATATATTAGTACCTACAAATTTTAAGAGGAACACTTTTGTACTTTTTAGGTACTCATATGTACCCTTGAAGTATTCATATGGACCTTTTAGGAACAAATTTGTACCTTTTGAAAAGGTACCACCCCAGTGACAGCTCACGTACCTTTATTTCTGAGAGTGTAGTTATATATATTTTTTGTCCATTTTTGGACATCGGGGTCAGAACAGTTGTACTTCCCGAACATTATACCAACACAAAATAGTGTTGAATTTTTATTATGATAATTTGGTTTCATTCATAGGAGCCTCAAGAACTGTGAAAACATACTTTTACATTTTTTGGAAACATAACTGGAACATAAATCAGGTCTGAAGGGGTTAAAAACTGCCCTGAACATTAATATCAGTACAGTACAGCAGTCGGCCTAACTTGCTAAAACAGCTCTCATGACTGAAAGGCCACACGGAAATGTTTTGCAATCATCACTGAAAAGAATGGCTGTGGCCAAAATAATTCCATGAATAGGCAGGCTGGCATGGAAAACATTATTCTTAACAGATACATAAGGGAAGTGAGTGGGGAGAGAAGCTGTCCAGCATCCTTATTGAGCTATTTCAGCTCTGGAATGCTGCGATGAACACACACTGGTGCCGGTTGCACTGGAATTTTGGAATCCAGTCCTCTGAGGTCATTCTCGGAATGGTCTGCTTACATCATAGTCCCGGCCCTGTCTGCTCTGCTGACAGCTACAATGAACGAACAAGCGGCTCGCGGCGGGCGGAGGGGAGGTGGTGCAGCGGGGCGCACATCCTGAGCCGTCTGCCGCTAACACAATCCCACCATTCACTGCTGCCCCTCCCCACCCTCTCCTGGCTTCCTCCACAAGATTAAACACATCCAAGCAGCAACTTCGTAAACATTCAACGGCATTCACTTTCATCCACCGTGGCAGAACCATCCCGTACCTTTCCATTTTAATATGAGGGGCATGATATGAGGAGCTTGATGGATGTAGGCGAACTTTTTTTGAACCAGCAGGCCCAAACAGATTCCAAATCTGACACGGCTACCTACGCTGCCGCCAACTCTCCGCTTTGTAAAAATAAATAAAAGGAAGCACATTTATACATTTCCACATTTTTACTTAGGTCATGCTCAAACAGCAGCAAAATCAGACATGATAGGACTGCTGTATTATACAAGGCATCAATATTGTTGAATTAATACACATTTTGGTTATTTGTGTGTCAACTAGGGCTGCACAATATCTTGAAAAATTATCATTGCAAATATCCATAGTCTCAGAGAAGTGCAATAAATTAAGTTTAATTTATGTGCCAAGCCTTTGTGTGCTGCACGCATGCATAGGTTGGTTATCCAAATGTGACCAATCAGAAGGGGTCTTTACTCTCTTCATCCCCACCTCTCGAGTAGGTGCTATTAGGGGAAACTAAAGCTGAAAATAAATACTAACGCCAGAAGACAAGAGAAGAAAATGACAACAGACAATAACAATCAGACTTTTCGCTGAAGTTTTTTGTCACTCATGGTGTTTTTTGTAATTTTATTTAATTAGCTTAAAGAAACTATATTGCCTGTTTATTTTATTATGATCATTAAATATATGATTTTTTTTTTAGTAAATTGCATTGTTTTTTATATCATAAGAAATATCGTTATCACAACACTTAAAAACAATATTGCATATCAATATTATCCCAGTATCATGTAGCCCTAGTGTCAACCGCTTTCTATAACATAACTAACAGTTATAATAATAATAATTTCTTACATTTATATTGCACTTTTCTGGTCACTTAAAGCGCTTTGAACATTGGGTGGAATGTCCTCAACCACCACCATTGTGTAGCCACCTGGAAAACACAACGGCAGTATAATGCACAAGACCCACACCACGCAGCAGATGATTGGTGGAGAATGAGTGATGAAGCCAATTATGATATGGGAACGGTTAGGAGGCCATGATGGACAGAGGCCAGTCGGCACATTTGGCCAGGATGTCGGGGTTAAATCCCTACTCTTTTTCAAAGGACATCCTGGGATTTTTTACAACCACAGAGAGTCAGGACGTCAGTTTAAGGTCTCATCCAAAAGACAGCGCTCACTGAGCCCCCTTCACTATACTGGAGCGTTAGGACCCACACAGATGGCAGGTTAAGCACTCCCTGCTGGCCTCACTAACACCACTTCCAGCAGCAACATAGCTTTCCCATGTGGTCTCCCATCCAGGTACTGACCAGGCGCAGCCCTGCTTAGCTTCAGTGGGTGACCATGTGAGAGTTGCAGAGAGCTAGCTGACTTTATATCAGAACTATCACATTACTATCATAACCAAAACTATCACATAACTATCATAACCACTATCTGAACTATCATAACGTTGCTTCGTAAAATTAACTGTACTGGACAACCTGTATATGCTCAATGGTTACGTCACTCAGGCACACTATTTAAGTGCTTTTCAAACCTTTGTGAGCTTCTTTATTAAAAAAAAAAAATTTTTTCCATAGTTTTTTTCAAATATTTTTTCTATAATATTTATATACTATGGAAGTAAATGAGTACCAGTTTCCAGCTTTCTTCAAAATATCTCATTAACAGGGGAAACAGGTTTGAAACAAGTCAGGAGTCAGTAAATGATGACAGAAGTTTGAGCAATAGTCCATTTTTGACCATTATCAGAGGTAGCTGAAACAACATTCGATTGGATTGCTAGTGTAAATGCTCATATGGCAAGCAAGTGCAATCCTTGCAGTTTTAAGCCAAGTTCACACCACACCAACAGACATGGACAACCACAAGATTACATCACGTCACTTCTCTGACATTCTACAACCAGACATGCTCTGATTTAGTATGTTCAATTGGCCAAAACAAGCTCTGACAGACGCAGAGAGGGTAACACACAGAGTAGGCCAAACCCAAGAAACTGTCTATTGCGGTCTATCTGTATTTGACAGTTCGGGTTGTACAGAGCTTTGAATGTCATGCGATGTCAAATCATGTTTATTTACACGACATCAAGTAAACTGCACTGAAGCAAGCAGCTTCACAGCATTAAACATAAAGAAAAGACAGTTTAGTTTTAAATGAGAATTACACTATTTCTAATACAAAGCAGCTAAAGAAATTGACCAAGAGCCACACCTACCTATTATGTAATCATCCCAAACCAAATGCAGTTAAAAGTGTTTACAATCTGAAGCAAATGTTTCCTTAATGTTTGCTATGGCTGCCGGCCACTTTGAACGTTTAAAGGGATAGTTCGGCCAAAAATGAAAATACTGCCCTTAATTACTCATCCTGCACTTGTTGCAAAGTACCTTATACTTAAGAATGTTAAAACAGCCATTGACTTCCATTGGATTTTTTGTTCACATATGATTGGGCGATGTCGACCAATTTGTCATCGTACGATATCTAATGTGAAACATCACAATGGATGGTGGCATCGCTGTCGTAGGTGGCGGTGAATTAATTATTCATGAATTCATAATAAATTAATTATTTGTAGCCTACCGTTTCAACTGCCTGACCACCATGGTCTTTGTTTTACCCATAACCAAATCATAAATAAATAAATAAATAAAGGTAAAGTTACACACAAATTACCACCTCCCCGTCGCTTTTTTCGCAGGACTCTGGCATGAATAGGCAGAGTGATCTGTGTTGTTATAATGGCGTCGACAAACTTGTTTGGTGTGTATAAAAAAAAAAAAAGAGCCCAACCAACAGGAACCAACCAATAGTATCTGAGGTTTTCGCTAAAATTACCAAGTACAAGCGTGAAAGCAAAAGACTGAAGCAGTGTAATGACGCTGTGACACGTTACCTGATAGATTCAAAAGACCGAAGAGTAGTTAGAAAGAGACAAGATAAATTAAATATCACATTTAACAACTATAGTGACATGCGACCCAGCAGTACATCCCTGATAGACTGTCCGACGTGCACTGCACTGCTCTCTAGGTTTTTACGCTCAAAGCACCTGCTGACTGCATGGAGCTCAGACATGCGCATATGCTAGAGCGCATGGTAGTCTGACAGACTTAATTTGATTAGATTTATTCATTTCGAACAGAATCTCATACACTTAAAACAATTCTTTAAACAAACAACATTTATCATAATCAACAAAAATATTTACTTATCCAAATACACTTAGAATTAGCCAGTGCGAAATGGAGCGGGATGAAGCTCAAGCTTATTTATTTACATTCTTCAGAATATCTTGTTTTGTGTTTAACAGTTTAAAACCATTTGAGTGAGTAAATGGTAAGGAAATTTTCATTTTTGGGTGAACTATTGCACTAGTTTCATCTTCAGCTTTGTTTTCAGTTCAGTTTCAGACTGGTGCTTTTATATTTATCTTTAGATTACTCCAAAACAAACCTGAAAAGCATTCAGTACAGGCTGCCTAATGCAATACAAACCCCCATTTAAAAGCACAAACACCATTTACACAGAACACAAATGGCCCTTGAATAAGCCTGTGGGAGGAACCTATAACAGAATGGCTGTTATTGGCCTCTCCAGACATAAAGCTATACAGCTATAAACAGCAAAAGCACTTCCCAGCAATAACACGTCACTGAATGAACAACACATAATAACAAAAGTCCCTGCTCCAGTTAATAATTTTTAAAACCCTGACTCACTTCCACTCTGTCTGAGGAAGTGATGTTAAACATGATGAGCATGTAGCTGCCGCGGTCATTTAATTATGGATGATATGACATCCATGCTTAGGCCAGCTTTACTGTGAAGAAGTCTGACTGCTCTCTGACTGGTCCGTAATGACTCATTTCTGTCTCTCTGTGAGTTTACGCTTACACCAGTGGGGCTGAATTAAAGGCAAATACCAAGAAAACACAAATTATGTCATAGGGTGTTGAACAGCACATGAAATGAGAAAATGTGAAAATTCTTTATGCATTACAACACATCATTTCGCCTCAAACTTTCCCCCTGGCCTGGAAAATAACATGGAACTGCACTAAAATTTCAAAACAAAAGAAAAGCTCATGTCAAAATGAATGTCATAGTTCACTCATCCTCATCTCATTTCTAAAAAACTAATTAATTTTTTTCTGTAGAACAAAAATTTGAAAGACTATACAAGACAGTGAGACAGTTACAGCCTATCCAGAATGCTGCGGCCAGGATTCTGACCAGAACCAGGAAATCAGAGCACATCACACCGGTCCTTAGGTCTTTAAACTGGCTCCCAGTTACATTCAGAATAGATTTTAAAGTATTATTACATCATCTATAAATCGCTAAATGGCCTAGGACCTCAATGCATTACAGATATGTTCACTGAATACAAACCTAACAGATCACTCAGATCTTTAGGATCATATAAACTAGAAATTCCAAGAGTTCAGTCAAAGCAGGGTGAATCAGCTTTCAGCTACTACACCCCTCCCTGCTGGAATCAGCTTCCAGACATGATCAGATGTGCTCCAACATTAGGCACATTTAAATCAATACTGAAAACACATCTGTTTAGCTGTGCCTTTACTGAATGAGCACTGTGCTACGTCCGACAGATCACACTATTATGATTTTCTCTTCTAATTCATTCTTTTATAACCTGTTTTAACACAAGTTTTTTTTTAATCATGATTTCGCAGTATTGTGATTACTGCTCTCAAATATATTCTTTTTAAATGTCTGGTCAAAAAACTAAAACTTTTTTCCCTATTAAACACAATATATTTTATTTTAAGAAACATTTCAAATATTTTGGAGCAGTAAACATGTCAGTTTAAATAATTCAAATGAATTATTGACTTCTGTTGTCTTTATTTCAAAAACAGATTTTTTTACAATTTAAAACAGCATATTTGGATACATTTTATGCTGGAAATACTGTTGTCCTAAAAACTATTACAGATACCTTAGGAATGGTATTACAGAAAAATTTGAAGGTTTTAAAACCTTGAGTTTTCCAAACCGTGGTGTAACTGTTTTTATCTCATGCCTAAATGTGACTATTGCAGACACACACATGGGGATATCAATGCTGAAAAAATATATTGTGCAGCCCTAGTCCAGATCACAACAGTAAAAGTGGAACAGAGTAATTATATCAGTTTAATAGACTAATTTATCTCCAATCTGATAAAAATAAATAAACGTCTTCCCACTTTTAAGACCTCAAGCAACATCTGTTCTGCATTGAGTAGTAAAATAATTACCACTATATTTATTGTTATTGGTGTAAACAGGCTTTTCTAATGGTTGGTTAACTGGATCACCATTTCAAACTAAATATTTTACTTCAAAGAATGATTCTTGATCGAATCCGGAATAGTACATTTGAAAGTCAAACAGAGCTAGTGCGTTTAAAGATCTTCATCACATTATTTCAGAAACTTGGAATATACTGCACAAGTCATCATATGGACAATTGTTCAAGAACCTTGTGCCTTTTTCTGTACCTAGAAACTTCATCGTGACTACACAATATTTCGTTTCAGCATCGATATCACAATGTGATCATTAGCAATGGTCACATCTCAGGATATATGCAACGTTGAGTTTGTATCATAATTCTTCATTTGCGTGTGTTTTTGATGTCTGTGATTGTATAAAGATTTTAAAAGCATTCAGGTATAATAAATTGTACCATTTGTGACCTTAACTTTGATTCCTTTTATTGAATTAATTTTATTTTTATCACTTAGTTACTGTACTTGAATACTGTTAGACTCGGAAAACGATAAAACACTTTTTTATTATATCTTTTTCTTGATTGTATTTATATATTGTTATACATGGAAAAATACTCACAACACATGCAAATACAGAAATGCATTGCAAATAGCACAGACCACAATGAAAATGTGTCAGGGAGCCCAAAAAGTTTATAGATTGTTTATTAAATTTTATGGAGATGCAAAAAGTAAAAATTAATCCATCAATCTTTGACTAAACATGTGCATGAAAATACTCCCAACACATGCAAATACAGAAATGAACTGCAAATTGCCCAGACAACAACAAAAATGTGTCAGGTGGACCCCAAAAATGTTAAAGATTGTTTATTAGATTCATCGGCATGGACCACGCCACACTTTGAGCTAGACTTTATTGTAGGGATGAAGGGGATGGTAGGAGAACAGCGGGATAAAGGGTAGGTGAAGTAAGAGGATAAACAGTGAACAGGTAGGTAGGTTGATCGGGCGTCTTACGATGATGCCCAGAGACTCAGAGTGGGGGTACCGTCTCTGTAATGTTTTGGTCGAGTGATTGGATCTCCCGATTCAACCTAGAAGTGAAGAGAGGGTTATAGGATTGTTAAAGGAAAGAGAGGAAATGGAGGGAGGGTGGGTTCGAAAGAACAAAAAGAACAGTGCTAGAGAGCTGGTCTGCCTTAAATAAGTTTTAGGGAGTAGGTGATTGGTTAAAGAGACAAAGTGAGGCGTGGTTCCACCGCTGAACCTTTGTGAACTCCATTTTTATGGAGATGCATTCCCATTGCAAAATCATCCCAATTGATCTAACATTATACATTCTTTCCAAATAGACATTTTAAGTCATCTGATGAAATTATATTCATATTGCAATATATACCACAAAATAAAAAAATATATTGCAAAGTTAGATTTTTCCAATTTCATGCAGCCCTAATATTGATGTAAAAAACTGGTACAATTTCTCCATATATGCTCCAAAGAAAATCATATGACATGGGACTGAAAGAAAATTATGACACTTCATATTTAGAGGAACTTAACCTTTCATTTGTTGGTTGACCCATATTGCAATTTATATAATTAGTTGTTTCAGCTCAGAATTAGCAGGGACAGAAAACGTCAGTAACAGTGTGTGGACAGAACTGAATGTCCTGTCTTTCATGTGAAGTCCCCTGGTTTCAACTTACATCCTTAAATAAGAAGACAACAGGCTGCCATGACAACAGCCCCTGGCAACATGTCTATAGGGTCCACATAGCCTTAAAGAAGCTTTATTTAACAACACACATCTTGCAACCCAATTAGTAACCATGGCTAACCATTACCTAGTCTTGTAAATCAGAATAAAAACTGTACACATGCATGAATAAACTAACAAGCCCCATTGAAATGCTCTACTTGAAGCCAGGACAAGAAAAAAAAATTATGTTTGTCAACAATGTGAGAAAACCTTTATCTACTACACCCGTTTCCAACTACTCTAGGAGACAAACCATCCACAATCATATCAACATTTAAACCTATTACGTGTAACCAGGATTTCCAACAAAGCCCTTCCCATAACCACAAATTGTATTATACACATCTGAATCCATTGTTATTACAACTTACATTATCGTTAAAAAGAAACCTGTATCATTGGACATACTGTGTAATGTATTAGTGTATGTGACTCAACCTAGTATCAAGTGTGTATTAGTCACAAACAGGAAAGAAAATGAGCCATTAAACCAACATGTTTCTATTAAGAGATGTGCTGCTATGGCAAGCCACTTTAACATTTAAGCCATACAACTTATCAATATCCATTTTAATGCTTCTCATACCAATTTTCAACTGATAGTAAATAAGCCAAGAGAGACTAGTGAAGAAAATGCTGCGGGTTCATACATTACACATTTACCTAAAAACGTACATTGCAATATTTTATTTTGCTGCGGTTATTGAGTAAAATTTCAGCAGATGAAATTAATAGCTCCATTTGGAAAGAATGCATAAAACTAAATTAAATGAGATGATTTTGTAGGAGAGTGCATCTACATGAAATATAATTAACCTATCACAGGCATTGATAACTACAAGAGAGCAAACATTCAAATGAAATAAACTGTACTGTATGGTTTTCTGGGAGTCTTGCAGTATTCAGACACAAATTTAATAATCAAATGTAAAATAACACTGTAGTGTATCTTCACTGTATATGCACATAGATAAAATGAATATTTCTTAAAGTTACAAACATAATTTCTTGTGCCTAAATTCTTTAAAGTGGCTTGAAATGCTCACAGTCACGTGCCTTAAAAACACAAGTAGATAAGTTAATTGATAAATTTTGGACAATGACTCAACAAATCATGCATAACTATTGCGTACACACATATTGTGATATCAATGCTAAAATGATAAATAATGTGTAGCGTAGTGCATTCCAATAGTCAAGAAATGTTTTGTTTGCACTAATAATGACTACAATAACTCACACCTTACATTTATTAAAACCTAAACAAGAGATACTACAATAATTGGAATAAGCACTGGTGCTATTTGGGATACATGTAATCGTAGACTATTGGAAAACCTAGGCCATAGAAGAGGATCTACAAATAGAAGTAATGGTGGAAGGTCATGTGCTAATGACAATATGGTGGATTTAATATTTCCAAATCCATTTACACTACATCCTCAAATAATATTTTCTATAATACCTTTTACTATTAACCCTCCTATTATCCTTGAGGTCAATTGGACCCCATTTAATGTTAAATTCATGTACATATATAATAGACTTTTTTTTGTTTCGGGTGATATTGAGGTCACTATAACATGCTATGATTTTATAATATGCACTATATATATATATATATATATATATATATATATATATATATATATATATATATATATATATATACACACACACTACAGGTATGGTCGTGTTTGTTTATACATATAAACTAACACAACCATACCTGTAGTATTGGGAGAACCACTGACAGTTCAAATGACATGGGGGTAGGGGGAATACTAACTATTACGTGGAGGGGAAAACCTAATTCATGTGAGAACTTTTTTTTTTTGGAGTGAGGGGAAAACATACTCCACATGGTTTACAGGGTATAGGTGCAAAGCAGATTTTAGGGTAACAGGAGAGTTGAAGTGATCACAAACTTAAATACCTAATGAGGCAACTTAATTGTCAAAAGTACACCATTTTATATTCAATGTGACTGGGGTAATCAGAACTGCTATTAGCTGCTGAAGAAAGATGATGATGATGACACTACTACTTAAGTCTTTATTACAATGCCCTCCAAAAACAACACTTAAAGATGTATTCAATATTTATATGTTTTGAAGTGCTTGTGTAGCTTGTAAACAATTACAAAAGGTTATATATAAATCACTGAATTAATTTTCCAATCAAGTGTTCTATTATACGCAAATTGAAAAATAATCTAAATGTTAAAGCGGCTTGCCATAAAAGTCCTATCTGACAATGCCTCGGTAAACATAAGACTCTGAATTCCCATCAGAAATTAAAGCTCACAGAAAACAAAACCTCAAATGTGATGTATTTTAGCTCAGACATCGCTTTAAAACACCTTTTACTGTTATTTGTATCATCGAGATATTAAGGTGACCAAACAGAGGCAGCACGGTCACTGAATATCACTTACCGTACACCCGCACCCATCCCTGCTGCTGGCAAAACGAGTCCATCAAAATCCCATCGACCACAGGGTCTAAAGAAACCATGCCTCCCTGAGCCGAGTCCACGTCGCCACCGGTTACCGAATCCGTCTCCATGCTCGATACACCTCCACGGTAACGTCCAGGTAAAGACTCCAGTCCGCTGGGTTTCCAAGCGCGTGGCAGGAGAAGCTCAGTCACAATGTTTTCCGTTCGTTTGTGTTGGTTTGGTTTCACTGAGTTTACAACCATACAGCGGAAAATAGTTCGAATAAACTACCTATGTTTGGTATGACAATGTTCAAACCAAATATTAAGTGTTTACCATGATTTTCCTTTGTTACACAGTAGAAATATAAATTATGTACGCGCGACTCTAATCTGTTTATATTACTGAGCTCTGTGGCAACGTAGTCGGCAATAAAATATGAAATATACTTCTAAAATACTAATAAAAAAGCGTTTATAGTGTATTTTAGTCACTTATAAAAGCCAAAACTAAAATATGAAAGTGCAAAGTTTCAGAGTAACGTTACCCTATTTTCTTAAACCGAAATCAGCAGCCAAAAGTTAAAACAGAAGCAACAAGCAGCAGCTCTTGAGGTTATATTCGGATGGACTGCTGGTTGTTTGTCCATAAATCAGGTCGGGGAAGCAGCGGTAGTAATTGAATGAATCCAGGCGTCGCTTTTACTGAATCGACGGCAGGAGTTTACTGCATTGTCCTTGCGGCAGAAAGTCTCAAAATAACTGCAAGTTTTAGCTAATTTGTTCTGTCGTCCACTTTAAGTGTGACTCGTTGTTTGGGACTCCCTCCCTTCCTGCATGTCCTGCGGTGGGGACAGACAGCCCTTTTCACACTTCAAAATCCACACCGCTTTTCCACCTCAATCACATGCCGTTGCCAGCCTGTGCGCTGGGATTCAGGCGAAACTAGTGGATGACCGAGAGACTCGATCAACACAGATTTATTCTTTTAACTGCTTCGGTCAGTTTTCTACTGTTTATATATCATATATACGCATGAAACGCATAACATAATTACTGAACGTAAAATAAAGATAAATATATGAATCTGACACCATCCATCGACATTTCAAAACAGATGTTCAGCGATTATCAAATCTCGGACATCTGCTGGTTATCCTCGTGCACAAATGTCACACAAATGTCTTCATTTTGTTTTCACATTAATAGGAATTGTATTTCTAGTTCTTTGAAGAAAATAATATAGCATAAAAATCCTAACTATATGTAAAAATTCTGAAAAATTTTGAGAAATGAAGATTATTTAGCTAAACACAACAGCCTCTGTCTCCCTCTTGTGTCCTTTAAAAGCATTACAACGTCTTCAAAATAAAAATAAGTCACAATAATTGTCATTTCTACTTGTGTCTATGGACTTGATTTACATAATCAATAAATAATACTTTAAATAAAACAGGGATTATGTACGATTTCAATTTATTAATCAATTATTTGTATCATCAATGTGTCCAGCTTGTACTGAAACTTTTAAAAATAGAGTCAACTTCTTCAACCTCTAAGTTGTATAAGAAAGACTGTTGGTTGATTGTTATGATTTATGAGTTTCATCAGAGTATATTTATTCATTTCTTTAAAGACAAAACACATGCATGCCTTTTGTTAATGCAGTCCAACAGTTTCATATAAATATCTGTTGTCATTCAACTACAAAATGCCTGAATAATGTACTTCTAATTCTTTCTGGTCTTCATTGAGGCTTCAGCTGTGAATAAACAAGACACAAAACATTCATTTAGAGAATTAAAAAGGACAAGAATATCTAAACTAAATTATACTTTGTGTATAAGTAGTGTAAATGATGCTGTTTAATACTAAATGAGAAAATAATAAGTTACATTTACAGTCTTGTATTTAGCAGATCCTTTCATTCAAAGTGAGTTTAAAAAGGAGAGAAAGAGAAAAAAAAACATTTATCAGTTTCAAACAATAATATTCTTCATAAATGCTACACTCAAAACAGATTTTGCTGCTTGTTCGATCTATTTAAAATGAGCTGAATCAACACAATTCTTGAGCTTTTTAGGGGACAGCCTAATTGTTTTATGTTCAATCCACTTAAATTTGTAAAATTAATTTATTTGTGTCAGGACAACATGAAGGAATTGTTAGAAACCTTGCATATTTACAGTGTAGGACTATCCCAAGCAATCTGGAATAGAGGAGAAATGCAGAGAAAAAAACATATAGTATGATGTTTGGTACTCACGTTGTGTGTTGAGCTTGAGCAGAACAGGTGCCAGTAAATCTTCAAGCAGCTTTTTCTGCTCAATAAAGTCCTGAGCTGTGGCAGTTTTGGTGTTGTTTATCCAGTCTGATTTTGCTGAACAGGTGTTAATGCATATGTTCTATACAGCAACAGAAACATTTATTCATAATTTATTTATTTATTCTGATGCATTGTTTGATTTTGCTTAAATGTTAAACAATCTGAAATGACAAGCCATAACAAGTCATTCATTTACCTTGTCCTCCTTGTTGAGCTTTCCCTGAACTTTTTCTTGATCGGCTACAATGGCTCTGACTTCTTGTATAAATGCTTGCAAATTTTGTTTGGCTTCTGTTAGAATAAAAAAAAATATATAATCATCACCAGATCCGAGTTAAGTATATATCCTGAAATGTTTTACTTTCTCACCAGCCCATGCCAAATACTCTGCACAGTCCAGTTTATCGTAGCGTCGAGCCACATCAACAGCTTTTTCTCCACGGAAATTAATAGCTTGAAAATCAGCGTTGAGCTCAACCAGGGTTTCCAGGGTGTCCAGCTGACCCCACATGGCAGAACAATGCAATGGTGAGTAGCCTACAGTCCAAATGAGTCATACTGATTATTTCTTGTCAAACTGTTCTTCAATTCAAAAAGTTTTGATTTCCCAGACTGGTGACCTATACTATAGGTCCTAGACCAGGGGTGCCCAAACCTTTTCTTTTGATGGGCCAAAAAGCTAATTTGATTGAGGGCTGTGGGCCGAAGGTAAAAATACCAAACTGTATTACATTAAATTTCCATGAGTAATTTCCTCATTTATTTCTTAATATTAAAAAAAACTACACAACATTGCTTTGAATTATATTAACTAATGCAATATATATATTTTTAAATTATAATGAACTTATTACAGTATAAACATAAACAATCCCATTAATAACACAATGGAGTTTAATGCTGAATACATTAAGCTGCACACCTCTCTTAGCCTTGATTTGCTCGCTGATGTCTTGTGCATTGCTCTTTATCCGTCGAGTGAAAGTATTTACATTTTTAAAAATCTGATTAATTTATGAAACAAAACAAATTACAAAACATTAAAGTTTTTTTTTTACATCAAATTCTGAAATGATGATCTCTGTCAACGATAATCATCCATTCTCCCTCTCTTCTTAAATGGGACGGTGGGCCAAATCAAAGGTTAGTATGGGCTAACTTTGGCATGCGGACCCTAGTTTAGGCATCTCTGTCTTAGACAATACTAATGAGGCATCTATATATTTTTCAATAGTTTTGACCACCAATAATCATAAGTGTTACCATATGACTAGCCAGTTAAATCTCAGATTAGGACAATAAAGATCAGTATTTAGTCTTATTAAACCTAAATAACACCACACCTACAACAGCTTTTATTTAATGCTTTTTAGGTGAAAAATAATGATAAGTAGCCTAAGTAAATAAAAGGAAAAAAATGAAATTGGGTGTTTCAATACAAAATAGAAATAATTTAGAAAATTACATTAAAGGGGAAAGGGGACAGTGTTTTTCATTCATTCATCAGGGGTCGCCACAGCGGAATGAATCGCCAACTTATTCCAGCTGCAACCCAGTACTGGGAAACATTCACACATACACTATACGGTCAATTTAGTTTATTCAATTGAACTATAGCGCATGTCTTTGGACTGTGGGGGAAACGCACCCGGAGGAAACCCAAGGCAGGGAGGACAGGGAGAACATGCAAACTCCACACAGAAATGTCATATGACCCAGCCGGGACTCAAACCAGCAACTTTCTTGCTGTGAGGTGACTGTGCTATCCATTGAGCCACCATGTCACCGACACTGTTTTTTAAAGCTTTTATTTAGTTTTTGGACAGATCAATGGGAGTTACTCCTCAAATTATTTTACAACAACAGTAAAAATAAGTATAGAAGCTAAATCTTCGATATATGAATATGGGAATTTTACATTTTTATATGAAATGGTGTCCAGGGTAATACTTATTTTGATTTCCCCCCTTATTTTTTACTTTGAAAGTCAAGAAAGTATGTGAAAGCAATTCCCCCCAGCAAATGCTGCCCACTCATTATGTATTGCCCCAATAAGCATTCACAGCGAGTACAGTAATAATATGCCAAAAATATGCGTATTATTCTATTATTACTTTTGCAGGGAGATGTAAAACACATTTTCCTGCTTATTAATTACCGCGCGCGGTGAGTTCGTTGACGTCAGCAGCACCATTCTGCACGAGCTCGCGCACTATGCCGCTTCGTCCCATCATGCACGCAGCAAACAGCGCGTTTCTTCCCACTTCATCCTTTTCCCACAAAATATTCTCCGACTGTGGAGCGTCGTTGGTAAGCGTGCTTTCCAAAATACCTTTAAGTCCCTCTAAATCGTTACCTAAAGCACATAAAAGTACAGTTTTCTCCTTAGCTGACCGCATTGTGACAGGCGGAAGAGTGGTAATGTGGTGTGTGAACTGTCTCTATGGCAACAGGTTAGCAATGTTTGTAATTTTGTTTCGCCACTGGGTGTCGCTGTTGCCTGTTTTATGAAACACGAAGCACAGAGAATCTTGTTGATGACTTGCACAGAAAGACCCATAGCCACCCTGCTGAAAGGGCTGGTTCTTTTTTTGGACTCTTTGCAGCTGTTTGACTCATTTTCTATTTAATTATGAGGTTTAAATACTGTGTTTAAGTGACATTTTAAGCACTTTTTTTGCTGGATTAGTTTGTCAGATGGTCACACATTTTGATGGACCAAAATATTTTCTTGGAATAAGACTTGGAATAAAGAAATATGAAAATTAGTCTACTTATATTTAAAATACAAATCACATTATATATCAATAGGGGAAAAATAGAAATCTGTTAAAGTTTTAAATTTAAAAACTGTATCTTATTGTCAGTTATTAGGCAAATAACAAACTGGCCAGCACATTCAACTTTCCCCAGTCAGATTAATGAAAAAATAATAATAATGATGATAATAGCGTAGAGCAGGGTATCACGGTGGCGCAGTGGGTAGCTTGATCGCCACATAGCAAGAAGGTCGCTGGTTTGAGCCTCGGCTGGGTCAGTTGGTCATTCCTGTGTGGAGTTTGCATGTTCTCCCCATGTTGGAGGGTTTCCTCCGGGTGCTCTGGTTTTCCCCACAAAGACATGCACTATAGGTGAATTGGGTAAGCTAAATTGTCTATAGTGTATGTGTGTGAATGAGAGTGTGGGGGTGTTTCCCAGTGATGGGTTGCAGCTGGAAGGGCATCTGCTGCGTAAAACATATGCTGGATAAGTTGGTGGTTCATTCCACTGTGGCGACCCCAGATTAATAAAGGGACTGAGCTGAAAAGAAAATTAATGAATCAATAACGTAGAGCTTCACAATTTTTCTAGCCTCTCTTGCAAAAAAGTACATTTGATAAATCATGGATAACAACAATAGTCTAATTAGTTTCATACATAACTTTAATATGGGCCGCCTTTGGTGCTTCAGAACATTTTATTGGTCATTTTTTCCTTCAAGGATAAGGTCCAAGATTTAGAATAAAATGTTTTCTCTATTTAACAACAATACAGTGAAATGTTGACTTTACTTGCAGGTCTTACTTTAGGTTTATATGTTATTTTGATTATTTATGATGGCATAACAGTCAAAATAGGACAAATGAGCTAATGTATGGTACATACAGGTTATGATGAATATGAAGAATACATGATGCTTATTTTAGTATTGTTAAACAGAACAAACCATGGTTATACAATAACTTGCCTAATTACTCTAACCTGCCTAGTTAACCGAATTAACCTAGTTAAGCCTTTAAATGTCCCTTTATACCTATTTTGGTATTGTTAAACAGGCCTTAATTAGGTTAATTAGGCAGGTTAGGGTAATTAGGCAAGTTATTGTATAACAATGGTTTGTTCTCTAGACTATCGAAAAAATATATAGCTTAAAGAGGCTAATAATTTGGACCTTAAAATGTTTTTTTAAATTAAAAAACTGATTTTAATCTAGCCGAAATAAAACAAATAAGACTTTCTCCAGAAGAAAAAATATTATCAGACATACTGTGAAAATTTCCTTGCTCTGTTAAACATCATTTGGGAAATATTAAAAATCAAAGGGGGCAGCTAATAATTCGTACTTCAACTGTCAATCCATCATATTAATATGTACATTGTGCCTATTTTTATTTTTAAAATTACATTGTTGGACTAACACAGAAAGGGAACATCAAAATACATATATATTTGAAAGAATAATTTTTCCCCTATCTAAATGACAAGTGAACACTCAAATTATTGACGTATTAGTATAATCTGATCCATTAAGCATTCACACACATGCTTTTCAGTGAGAGGAACTAGGAAGCGGAAAAATTGAAAATGGTTAAGAGGAACTAGGGACATTTGTTGGTAAATTATGATATACTTAATTTAAGAGGGAAAAAAGTCATCTGACTGAAAGTTTTCGCTTATGATAATAAGCAATGAAAGTCAACTGACGGGGAATTTTTAAGGTTGCTAATTCACTTATGTCAACATGTGATGCCATTGTACATTCCATCACTAAAACTTCCTCATTCAAGTAAAAACAGTAACACTTATTGTTAAAACACAATCACTGCTTTTAATATCTGAATTTTGTGCTATATTTGCTTTGCACCATTAAATAATTCACTGTAAAAGAAGCATTATTTACTTGTTTTTTTGGTGACATCAATGTCATGCTCCACTGACAAGTCCTGTTGCTCATGGATTGAAGTGATCACATTACTCTGAGAGTGTGTGTGAAGGGTGGTGTGTGTGAAGAATGTGGAATGAATGGATTCGTGTCAAAGTTTCTGACTCATGTCACCGCTCTGCTTTCATGTGTCTACTCCTGATCTGCCCTGTAAGTCCTGCTCTGTCATTGAAGTCTATTTGTAGCATGTGTATGCAAAAGTTTGACATGACTGTATTTCCAGTTGCTCTATTTTAGGCCAAAGGAGGAAACGTTTTATGATGTGGGAATGTAATTATAGGAAAATCGGGAGCTGGAAAAACCAAGGAAAGGAATGAAAGCATCAAACTCAGAGAGATGTCAGTTAAGAGATATACTGTATGGAAGATCTAAGGTTGAATTACACTTAGGTTATTTGGCTGGATCTGTGCCAAAGTGGTCTATTAAAAACTGTTCTATTTTTGCCTTTTAAAATTTTGCCTTTTTACATGAAATTCATTATCATACATTTTTATATAGTTTACAATTAAATGTATTTATTTATTTATTTTATTTACCCATGCCAAACTACTTGACATACATAGGATATATGCTCTAATATCCTTGTGACCCTATACTTTTATTTTAATTTTTTAATTATCATTGTGGCTTGAGAAAGCCAACATTCTGTTATACTACATAAACTTATTATTCTTCAGTCTTCACCTTAGACTATTTTAAGAACGCATCTTGTCCTAGACCGTTCATACTACAACCATCAAACTAACTCTAAACCTTCAAACTTTACTGAATAAAGTTGCTATATCTTCTTTCCCAACTGATCCGACTTTCGGTTTTCTGAAAACTGACCCGGAAAATTCCCATTGACTTAATGGACCAAACTTTGTGACCTCATAACTTTGTGCCAGACTGTCATACAGAGTTAAGGTTATGCTCATTTATCTCAGACTACCAATCTGCCAATCACTGATGATCTTTCAACTTACTACCCACACCCAAGCAACCACTTACGGCACCCTAGCAACTGTTCCATAAACTTCCATTGTAAAAAAACTTTACATTGGACATACGAACAACATACCAATTCATACTAACAATATACTAGCAAACATGCTAATCATACTAGCAACATGCTAATTCATACTAAATTCATGCTAAAAACATGCTAGTTTATACTAGAAACATGCTAGCAACATGCTAATTCATACTAGAACCTTGCTAATTTATGTTAGCAACCGCCTAGCAACCACTCAGAACACCTTAACAACTGCCTAGCAACGCCTTAGCAACCGCCTAGCAACACCTTAGTAACCGCATAGCAACACCTAAGTAACCACATAGCAACACCTTAGCAACCACCTAGCAACACCTTAGCGACCACTCAGAACACCCTAGCAACACCTTAGCAACCACTCAGAACACTGTAGCAAACCACCTTAGCAATGACCTAGCAACACCCCAGCAACCACCTAAATGGAGTGGCTTCATGTCATGTTCTTCAAACTTGTGTTTTATTTTTTATATTTTCATAACACTAAAAAATATTTTATTTTCCACTCATGCAAAACTATTTATATTTTTAATTCAATTTAATTCAATTTAATTCAATTCATTTTATCACTCTCATTTTGGCTTAGTCTCTGATTTACCAAGAGTTGGCACAGCAGAATGAACCACCTTAATTTAATTTAGTTTTTTTATTTACCCAAGCCAAAGCACTTGATATACATAGAAGATATGCTCTAATATCCTTGTGACCCTATACTATTAATTTAACTTTTTTTATTATTAATTTTTAATGAGATTTATTTATTTGAGTATTAGTAGACTGTCTGCTTAATATCTGTTGATACTGCTCCTTCAGACATTTCACTGACTATAAGAAACTTTGCAAGTACATGTCAACTTACACATACCGTAACCCCAACCTAACAGCCTACTTATTGAGAATAATATATTGAGAATTAGTTGGCATGTAGATGCAAATGTAACTTAAATTCAATTCGTTAAAGGGACCATCAAAATAAAGTGATTTCCTAATTTTTTTTTTAATTTACCCATGCCAAACCGACTTGTCTGTCATACATAGAAGATAGATCCAGCATCATTTATTTTATTTTATCATGACATTTTAGATAAAAAAAAAAAATCTAATTTTGGGCTAACAAATTTCCACTGCATTTGCCACATCTAGGTGCTTTCGTGTTTGTAAGTGGCTGACATTACTTTCATGTTAGGCTTTCAGACCCACTGAATACTAGTTAAGTAGACGACTTTAATCACCACGTCATTCTCAGTTATCCTGAAACTAATACACGTCTGTCTGTTTTCACCATTTAAAGAGTGAACCGTCAGCATCTGCCTTTGGAGCCGTTAAAGCCTGTGCAGTCATGCTTCACTTCTCCGAAACGGCAAAACAACATCTGTGCTCGTCCGAGGAGTGCTAATGTGCCTGGGGCTGAAGCCTCAGAGATTTTACTGATAGGTGCTGTAATGACTAAACTTGTGGCTAAAATACAGTAGCCTTTACATTTATGTAGGCCACCACTGCGGCTGCTTACATCAACCCTCCTTTACTCTGCTTTTGTAACTGATGAATGTTTTTAATTACGCATTTGCATTGACCAGGCTGGTCCCAAGGCTAATCACAGTGGATTTCGAATCAACATGGACTCTTGTATTGCTGTGTAAGTCCATTACATCATCTTATTAAAAGCACTGAGCTCCATTTCCGCCAGTCTGTCCAAGAATGTAATTTAGGTTGTTAACAGTGACCGAGTGAAAGAGCTTTGATCGGGGCTAGAAGAAGAAGAAGAAGAAGAAGAAGAAAACTTTCATTTTGCGTCATCCTAAATGAAGAGCTGACCTTCTGGCCTATTAATCTGAAATAATCTCTTTCTGACGCCACATTCCTCGTTCTTCCTCTTCTGTTTGACGTTTCAGCCTTGAAATTAGTTATCGGCTCAGCTTGGCCTGAATTCTCCTGAAAAACTGCGCTTACTGCTAAATCATGGCATACTAAAAATAACCGTTAGACGACTCAGGAAATGAGTTAAAATCCGTCCACCGCTTTATGTTGACTTCTCTGCACTAGATTTCAACCTGATGTTTAGGTGACGTCTTCCACAGCAAAAGATCCAAAGTGAAACGGCTATTTCTCTCTGTTTTTCAGGCTTTCTGTTTGCTTGTGCTGACTCATGGCTTTGGATTCCCTCAGTTTTTGTAACTTCAGCCACACCTGTTTAGGGAATACAGGATTAACCACTTTGTACGTTGAGTGTTCACATTCTTTAGAGCATTTCAGCTTATTTCAGGTTACAGTGGAACCAGTTCAACAGTTGCACTCACCCACATAATAACGATGCTTTTTTTCTCATTACTGTTTGATGCTTGGAATGGGCTAAACATGACTGAGAGCATTGTGGGACAGTATGTGTGTGGTTTAAGAGTGACTATTGAAGAGATAGTTCACCCAAAACTGAAAATTCATCCTCCACTTATTCCAAACCTGTTCAAGTTTCTTTCTTTTGTTGAACACAAAGGAAGATATTCTGAAGAATGTTGGAAAGAAACAGCCATCGGCTATGTTTCCATCCACCTATTTTCATGAGCATTTTGAAAATGCCAAGATGTGCATATATTTTCCAAAATGCGCATAACAAAACATATACGAACAACTGAATAGGATAAAAAAAAATTATCTGATAGGAAAAAATGTGTGTAAACTATGATGGAAAAACATTTACAGACTAAATTCCACCCCCAAAAGTAATGTGATATTGTTTTATTGGGATGGAATTAATGGACGGAATTAATGGACACTTAATGGACAAATTAGTGGACCAACCACATTGTAAAATCATTTTCAAAATCATTTCATTTCACACTGTAAATATAAAATGCAGGGTTCCACACAATTCATTTAGGTTGTTCCAACACAAATCAATTAGTTAGCTCATTCAAATTTAGGTGTATTGAACATAAAACAATTAACTTATCCCAAAACTATCTCAAGAATTGAGTTGTTTAAGCTCATTCTACATAAGTTGTTTAAACAAACAGCAAAATTATTTCAATGGCTGCTTTTATTCCAGCATCCTTCAGAATATCTCCTTTTGTGTTCAACATAAGAAATTAATATATAAGTTTAGAACTTGAGTGTGAGTCCATTAGCTTTAATTAAATCTACCAACGCATTGGTGTGAATGAGTTCTTATATCCACTTTTTCACTATTGTTGGTATTTGTGTAAGATTTTGTAAAACAACCATTACTCTACCCCTTTTCAGAGTGATTTGAATGAAGATATCCACACTGAAAACAAATGACTCTAATATGTCTGAAAGGTCTAATCGAAGTAAATAGTAATGAATTTGTTATTTCTACCATAACCCAGCAGGCAAAGGACGTCAACATGATGTCAGATTGACGTTGTACGCTAATGTCGTGGGACATTGCATTTTGATTGGAAATGAATATCGGGTTGTGGTCAGAACCCAACGTCAGGTCAATGTCAATGTCCAACATTGGATAGACATTGCATTTTGGTTACTTACCAACGCAAACAAAAAACAACCAAATATCAGATGCTGGATTTTTGTTGTCATACTTGAATAAATGTCAATATTTGACGTCAATATGACGTTGGTTTAAGGTCTTCCTCGATGTTGGATTTTGGTCACTTTCCAACACAACCTAAAATCAACAAAACATCAACATCATCTCATGTTGTTATCGGACGTCAAAATAACATTGTCCTTAGACTCTGCCTAATTCTAACCTATATTAATGTCTTATGACATTTATTCTTATTGTTTGTCTGCTGGGAATTATTCATAACTTTGCTGTCAAAAATAACATATTAGTGCAAAAGAAATGTGAAATCACACTAATCCCTACTGTATAGTATGTGCAATTACTATATGTGAGCAGAGTATTGATCTTTAATGTAAGAGCAGGCCCAGCCATTGGAATCTAATTGTCTAGAGACTTCCTGCCTCATTCGTTTTCATTGATTTTTAGCCATAAAAGGCTTGTTATGCTGCTTAATGTTGCAAACTTATATTTTCTTATTATATTTCTTATTATATTATGTTAATTTATATGATCATAAACACACTTGTTTGTAGAGCAAGTTGTTTAACCGTTAACTGCCATTAGTTATTTCTAGTCATTTCCACAATAGGAAAGTGAATCGGAAGCCCTAAAACAATAATGCAGAAAAGAGCTTTCTTCCACATTGCAGAAGAAGGTAAATACATCCAAATTCATATTATTCATAAAACAATGAGAAGTACCAGTAGGGGTTAATGACAACATAATGGTTGCATTTTCCTTCATACTACACATATTCAGTCTACGTTCCACTCCATTTTTTGAAGTGAAGCAAATAGGGGACATTTATATGGACACACACCTGCTGCCTTGCTTTTGACTGAGAAAGCAAGTCTACTTCACATTGGGGTGCTTCGCATAGAGAATGGGAAGGTCTGGATCTCATTGATCTCCATAGGTTTATTGCATCATATACACACTGACTTGCGATAAACTGTAAGCACTCATGCCACAAATAAAGAAGAAAATTATATATGCAAATGATTTGTTATGGCAGCTCATTGATACCCTGTAACTTACAAATAAGCTTGTTAATTCATTTGATCCACTCCCTCGGCTGAAGACCACATATTATTATATTTTATATTTTTTCAGCTTCCCAGATAGGCAAGTGAATATAAAGATATCTACACATAAGTCCATTTTGATCAGAGTGTTTTCGAGATGTTTTTCAGACGTATCATTATAAAACGGTTAGCTTCTTCTGTGGTGACTTGCATTGGTTTACATTGTGTATTCCTGAGTGTGTTCAAAAATGTCAGTGGTATCTTGATGCAGCCTTTATGATGCAAGCTGAGATTCTTAGAGATGCAATGTCAATGTAATGTAATGTGTATTTATATAGCGCATTTATTGTGTATGGCTATACACCTAAAGTGCTTCACAATCATGAGGCTGGTCTCTCCACACCACCACCAGCGTGCAGCATCCACTTGGATGATGCGACGGCAGCCGTAGGACAACGGCGCCAGTGCGCTCACCACACACCAGCTATTGGTGGAGTGGAGAGACAGTGATAGAGCCAATTCGGTGGATTGGGATGATTGGGAGGCCATGATCATAAGGGCTGATTGAGGGACTTTGGCCAGGGCACCGGGGGTACGTACACCCCTACTCTTTACGAGAAGTGCCATAGGATTTTTAATGACCACAGAAAGTCAGGACCTCGGTTAAACGTCTCATCCGAACGACAATGGAGCAAGTGACGTCACTTTGGTGGGTAGCGTTAAGGTTGGGGGATAGGTGAGCTAATAAAAAGCATTGCATGCAGCTCAGATTGCATCTGCACCAGGTCTGCATCCAGACCCCTCTCAAAAATGTGGTGGAACGCAACTCGCCATGATTCCCAATCTCTATAGTACAATTCAACATAATTGTGTCGCTTTCGTGTTAATTTAACGCTCATTGATGAATGAGCTACTGTAGATATTTAAACTTTTTAAAACATCCAAGCATATAGACATATACAGTTAACTAGTGTGTTGAGCACATTCTAAAAAGGGACTGAAATACTTGTTGCGTTTTGACATAATTTCCACTGAAACCGGAAGACAGGACAGGCCAAATCAAACAGCTCCACCCCCTTTTTCTAAAAATAGCCCACACTGTTTTATTTATATCACAGCTCGGCTTCAGCCATTAAGGTCACTTAAGCCACATTTGACAGCTTATGACAACCACAATGTCATCTCCTCTTAATCTCTTTCATGTTGCTTTAAAATGTACCGCATTCAAATGGTTCTGATACATTTTTCATATTTCAACTCTATAAGATCCACTATGCTATTACACTATATACACTATATGTCTAATTGCAGCAGTTTGTGTGTTGTGTTGCACTGCATAACTAGTTCGTTTTCCCTTATTTAAATGTATTTACTCTTATTTTGATCAATTTAATATATCCTAGTGTAATATTTAGGCCTGTCTCGATATCTATATTTTGTTGTATGATATATTGCACTAAAATATTTTGAATAAAGTGATAATATTGTCAATTTAAAACCATTCCATGCCACTCATTATATAAAAAGGCAGACTGACAATATAATAACATCAAAATGCAAGTGCACTCATCCAAAAAACACATAATATTAATTAGGCATTGGAATCAGAACATGAAAACGTATATCCCAAATAAATAAATAATAATAATGAAAGTTAACAAAAAAAGGGGCATCGATACCTGCTACTAGATCTATTTTCAGTTGTCAGGCAGCTACATGAAAACATACTATAAATACTATAGTGATGTTGCACAATCAACTAAAATGTTGCTAGATTTGTTTTTGAAGTAAGCGTGATATATATTGCATCACCAAAAAAGATTAAGGTCATGTCCATGTGTTGTGTGATAAGTCGATAGGTTGATTATTGTGACAGGCCTAGTAATATTCATGCTATGTTCTTTAAAAAAGTCTTACCGAAGGCAAACATTTGAACTTTAATTTACCGTCATGCCACTAACAAACCACAATACCTAAAAACAGCCTTTCATTGTAATATGTCACATGAGATTTTGATTTGTCATAACCATATACCTTAGAAATGCCATGTGATACCTTTCATTTGTGTTGGAAATTCTCTGGGTTTGTACCTTTTGGGTATCTTTACTATCACTCTGGTTTTAGTGATGTGTTGAATTGAGTAGTTGCATTTGTTCTTAGTTAAATGATTGGAAATTATTAACATTTTCTTAATCACCATAGTGCGTATCAAACAGTATACAATTGGCTTCACAATGAAAATTAGTATTTTATTAAAAGTGGAGAATAATACATGGTTTTTGAATGATGACAGCTACTTCAATGAGAAGTTTTTTTGTGTTGCATTCAACAATATGATTTGAATCCAGAAGTCTTAAAGAGATAGTCCACACAAAACTGAAAATGTTTTCATTTTGAAATTTGAAATACAATACACACTGGGTAAATGTACTACCCTTTTGTTATGTTTGACTTGCATTACAATGATATTTTTTAAATGGAGGTCAATGGGGTAAAAACAACCATGAAGAGTAAATAAGGGAGAACATTTTTTTAAAATCTGATTTTGCACAAAAACTAACAATGCATCAAAGCCAGTGTTGTTACTAATCTTTCCCATGTCTAAGACTTTGATAAAAGGAAAAAATGCATCCAGTCCACAATTACCTTTTATATAAAAAATAAGTCATTTTGTGTGTGTTTTTTCTCCCACAAATCAGTGTAATCATGAACTTGGCAAAAAAGTTTAGTAATTTTGATCAGGACGGAGGTTGATTAACAGATTTGTGCAACAAAATTAACTATAATTAACTTAATTATCTGATACATTTTTACAGCAGTTTAATTTTCTGTGGGTTTTCGTCCCAAACATACTAAAGGGTAGTAAATATGACAACACAGGCTTATTCTGAAAAAGTAGCCCTACAAACGTTTCTGAAGATGTACGTATGGCTGCATTTCATTTTTAAAATGAACGCTACGGCGCGGTATGACGCCATTCCTTTTCACGCTTACCAGCTGACCGCTGACCTCTGTGTGGACGGCTTTCCCACTGTTACCAGTTTGTCCAGTAAGCTCCCGATGTATGTCAATGGACTTGAGACAGGGAGGAATTGACCACGACGACGGGACTCGAGTCCGGTGAAGAACGGTGCCAGAAAGCGGGTAAGACAAAAACAGAAATCAAACATTAAAATAAACAAGTAAATAACAGGGTGAGAATGTGGTAAAATATAAAAATGTGGTAAAAATCAGGCGAGGGCTTTTTAAATTTGTCAGTTGGGTTTAGAGAAGGGTGAGCGGATCAATCTGTGCTTTTGAAAACACTATTGGTTGGGTTTAGGGAAGAAGGAGGGTGGGTCAGTCGATCGGTCAGTCAGTCATTCAGTCAGTCAAACAGTCAGTGAACAGCAGCCTCTGGTGGATTTACGCGAGAACAGCACAGAATGGCACTCGCGAGAGAAATGCGAGATCTCAAAAAGCATACACAGTGGCTTCTGGTGGTTTCGTGAAAACACAAACTGCAAAAAAGTAGCTCCTGGGACGTATTTGGTTCTCTCCAGAAATGTATATAAATGTACATTTTCAGAATTAGCCTGGGTTGAAATATGAACAATACACAGTTGTTAATAAAAGTTTAGAACCACTTCATTGTGTGTAAATGTTTAGGACATTTTTGGGGGGGGGGGGGGGGGGGGGGGGGGGGGGGAGTGGTGAACTATCCCTTTGACATTTTAGCATATTATATATGAGTGTTGCACAAAGTAAAGCATCACATAAAACCAATCTGCAGTTAGTTGGAGCAGTAACTATTCATGTTAGTGGTTGTCACCAGACTTAACATGTCTGCAACCTTCAAAAGTTCATACCATGTGACCTGGATGGAAAAGAAAGTGGTCGGAAAAACAGTTCAGCTATTTTAGTCTTGAATGATGATGATCTCACTTTGCAGTGTGTATGTTAACCACAAAAGTCAACAGGAAGCTGACATATCAGAAAAGGGCCACGCTGCATAGAAACAATCCAACGCAAGGAAACAACAATACACAAATTGTTCTGATAGCAGAAGGGCCCGTAAACAAACATTGTGTGTCACAAACACAGGTGTCTATGGTGAGACACGTTTCCACAGGATGCATCTATAAATGGGTTTTGTGTTCAGAGTAACACGGTTGACATACAGACAGTTCTTTCCACTGAAATCTGTCGTGTGTTTTGGTGAGGTGTACATCTGTGGTCTCATTATATTATGCTTTTGCAGGTAAAGTCAGTTTTTCGTTTAGAAACAAGCAGTTGTGATATTTAAGTAACAGCATGTCAAAGGTTTTTTGTTAGCACCTATGTACTTGTATAATGGGTGTCATGATGATAATATACAAGAAGATTTTGGTAATATCAAAACTAATTTCTTTTACCTGCTTCATGGGCTGCCATGAGGCAGTGCTGCATTCCAGCTGCAATGGGCACAGATTCATCACCTTGATGTCTGTTTGGGTGAGCTCCAGTGCCCCATATCTCAAACATATTGCTTCATTGAGCTCTGCCAGAAGGGGAGAGAGAACATTAAGGAGGAAGGAGGGTTTTGCAATCAGCCATCCTTTTGTACTGGCACATTCTTGTACATGTTGTTCTTTTGTTGCTCAGTTTGATCATTTATTAAATTTGATATATTTTTTAAAGAGTTTATTTATTAGAATTTAATACTTTTTTAAATGTTATTTTATTTTTATATTACTTTTTTAGCTATTTTATTTGGCCTTTTAAATTTCTATGATGGATATACATATTTTATTTTATTTTATTTTATTTTATTTTATTTTATTTTATTAACCACAAACCTTGTGACCCTAAAAATTTATCTAATAAAATGTTAATAAAATACAAAATGAATTATTAAAAAAAATTTCAATTATATATTAAATAATAATGTACTATTTCATAAATATTTAATTTAAATTATTTTTGTAAATTGTATGTAAATTACTTTTACTTTTGTTTATTATTATTACTTTAATAGAAGTTTTAAAAGTTATACACTTCCATGATCGTTTTTTAATTTTATATTATTCATATTTTTGATAATTAACATTTAATTTAATATTTTTTTTTACTTTTAAATTGTATTTTATTTATGACAAGATTAAATACACTAAAATGTATTTAAAAAATAATAATATAATAAGACATTATTTATTAAAAAAATTACAATTATATTATTATAATAAATATTAATATACTATATAATAAATATTTAATGTCAATTTTGTAAATTGCATGTTAATTTTACTTTTTTTGTTTATTATTATTTTATAACAATTTTAAAAGTTATACACTTCCATGATCATTTATTATATATTGTTCATATTTTTAATAATTTACAGTTTTATTCATTAATTTTCTTTTCGGCTTATTAATCCAGGGTCGCCACAGCGGAATGAACCACCAACTTATCCAGCACATGTTTTACGCAGCGGATGACCTTCCAGCCGCAACCCATCTCTATAACATCCATTACACACTCACTCACACTCATACACTACGACAATTTAGCCTTCCCAATTCATCTGTACTGCATGTCTTTGGACTGTGGGGGAAACCGGAGCACCCTGAGGAAACCCACGCGAATGCAGAGAGAACCCAGGGAGACCCAGTCGAGGCTTGAACCAGCAACCTTCTTGCTTTAAGGCGACAGCACTACCTACTGCGTCGCCTAATTAACATTTTATTTTATTCAATTTTTTTTACATTGTATTTCATTTATGACAAGATTTAGTACATTCAGATAAAGCCAAAGCAGAACTATTACTTAATTAAATAATTCTGAAATTCAAGCTTTTTTTGATTTCACACTTATTCCACCATTTGCAATCCACACATGCGTTAAAAATATGATGCCTTTTAGCAGCAGCATGTTAATAACATCTTACGTTATACAGTCAGCTTTTCACACATGATAATGCAGAGTGATTTGGGGCTTGAAAGGACATTTGTTGTCAGTGATGATAACAGAATGCTATACGTTTTACTGCATTTCCCTGCTGTTTAGCAGATTCTTTTTTTACCAAAGTGACGCGCATGGATGAGTGCAGGGACAGTCCCTCTGGAGCAGCACACAGTTAACAGCTTCTTGCACAGCAACAGTGGAGATCTCAGCAAATGCGCACATCTTACGGATTGAATCCTCATCTCGATTATCACCTATGACCTTTACACACTGACAGGGTAATGAGACTGACTCACTTATCAGCATGCATTGAAGAAATATATCAAAAACATAACTGTAGCATTGACCTTGAAGGCTGATTTTGTCTATTAAGGTCATGTGGAACTCTTTACATGACACTCACAGCCTTTCAATGACGATTCAATGAGCGAATATAGAAATGGCTTTAGGCATTTACACAAAAGCAGAACTTAAGACAACTGAGAGCCATTGATTGTCGTCAGCGCTGCAATTTCTGCATGACGCTCAGCTCTATTGTGTGGTGCTGAGTTCTGCCTCACTTGACGTACATTATAATAATATCCTGCAGAGAAAAGTGCCCAGCTGACTTTTTCTTCATCACCAAAAACGGGAATTTAAAGAAACAGTTCACTAAAATGAAGAATTTAGCTTGGTTTGCTTAACGTCAGGCCATCCAATCTCATTCCTAGGGCCTTCTACATTAGCAATGAATGACCTGAAGTAAGTGAATTAAAAAGATAGTTCAGACAAAATGATTGTGAGTTTTTTTTCTTTTGTTGAACACTAAAAGAGATAATTTGAAGAATGTTGGAAATCATTAGCCACTGACATACATACAGTACAGTATTCAACATTTGAAGTGGTTAAAACCCTTTCATCAAAAGTGCCCTAAAACTATTAAACAACACCCATTTGTTAGACTAAGGGAAAGTCTAAACATAGTCTAAAAACACTAAGGGAATCAAAAGCTACCAGTTTTCAACATTCTTTATTATAGTATAACGAGCCATGTCATAAAGTGCAAGTCATCTCAGACTGGCTTCTTTAACATGACAATGAGTTCATTGTTCTCAAATGGCCTCCACAGTCACCAGATTTCAATCCAATAGAGCATCTTTGGGATGTGGTGGAATGGGAGTTTCGCATCATCGATGTTCAGCCGACAAATCTGCAGCAACTTCGTGATGCTATCATGTCAATATGGACTAAAATCTCTGAGGAATATTTCCAGTACCTTGTTGAATCTATGCCACGAAGGATTAAGGCAGTTCTTAAGGCAAAAGTGGGTCCAACCTGGTACTAGTAAGGTGTACCTAATAAAGTGACCGGTATATAATACTTAATTTATTTTTTGGTGTTTACATAAGGAAATTCAATAGGTTTGGAACAAAGGAGGGTGAGTAAATTGTGACAAGTTTTCATTCAGATCATTTATTTAATTTTCAGCAAATCTTCATTTTTGAGTGAACTATCCCTTTAACAGCAAATTATCATTATTTTTGAACTATTCTTTAACAAGATCTTCAGAATGATGCAAATGTGATTTTGAGACCGTGGTTTCTAATGTAGTTGCAGCTTTGGCTCCTATTTGTGTGTTTAATGGACATAAAATGGCGAGGTCTGCTCATGTGATGGTGGGTGGTGACTATTTATTAGAGCTGTGGAGAGTTGTTTTTACGGAGCAGCTTGTTTTGCATGTGCTTTTGCCTGTGCAAGAGGTGTTTGTGGTTAGGCTAATCTGTTTCCTTTTCTTCTGTTTATTTTTCACTCTAAGCATCTGCATATCTGACTAAAGCCATCCTGGGTCAAGTGGAAAACACTTTTTGGCTAAGAGAGAAGTCATTTCTGATATAGAGATGTTGATAAATCAAACTGTCTGGGCTTTCAGAAATGTTTTGAGTTCTTTTAAAGCAACACTCTTAAAGCATACATTTTTTAAAATAGGCTGATTTCAATATTATATATCGATATTATGCAGCACCCAAAAAACAGTCCCCAGCTGGGTTGCCTCCAAGACTCCCTGCATAATATCATTGCGCTTGCTGCATTAACGGTATGGCAGCAAAGTTCCTTATTTATTATGCCAGAATGAATGTTTAGTCCCTGGACTAGAAAATAGCAACTTTTCCTTTTCCATCAGTCTTAGTACACAATGTAAGTACAGAAGAGTCAAGCTTTAAATAATTGAAAATAATTAAAACTCTGGTGTTTTTTGAGCGAGATGCTAATGTCTGATAAAATTCAATGATCTATGGTAAGCTAAAAGTGCTCCCGCCAGACTCCGAGATTGGCTGAATGGATTCAAAAATAGTACAATTCAAATGCATCTTTACCTCTAGGAGACTTGTAAAATGAGTCTATTTATTTATTTATTTTTTTTTTTTGACTGAGTGTTCTTTTAAAGACTTAATACACATAATGTGGTGCTTCAAAAAAACATTCAAACCATATCATTCAAATAGAGAAGGCTATTCATCGGCAGCCATGGTCAAAGCAGGAAATGCAGGATAGAATATGAAGGAGATAAAGTACAGTAGTTTTTTAATAAGTTCAAAATATACTCGCATCACAACATATAACATATACACACTCGGAGATAATTAAGACCTGATTCAGAACTGAACAAACCAAAGAACTTAAATAAATGGGCTGATAATTGACTAAACAATAGACAGGTGAAACTGATAAACAGATGACAGTGGGATACAGAACACAGAAAACTAGAGTTATATCTGAAATTGCCACCCATATTCTTAAATAGTGCACTATTTGAGGCAGCAGCCATTTGTAATGGTGTTCAAAACCAAAGTAGACGTTCTAAAGTGCACTCAATCAATCCCACAATGAAGCACAACAGTGAGTGTAAAACCGATGTACACTCAACGACTAGAATACCCATAATGCACTGTGAGAGCACTGTGTGTTGCTAATAAATTCAACCCAAGTTTATTCTTAAACTGTACCACTATATACGTTTTTGGAGAGCACCAAATATGTCCCAGAAGGTACATTTTTTTTGTCATTTTTATTGTCGCCACCAGAGGCCACTGTGTACGCTTTTTTCAAATTTCTCATGCGAATGCCATTCATGCCTGCTACAGCGGACACTGTTGACTGACTGATTGACTGACTGAATGACTGACTGACCGACTGACTGACCCACCATTCTCCTTCCCTAAACCCAACCAATAGTGTTTTCAAAAGCACCAAATGACCCGCCCACTCACATCCCTAAATCCAGCAGTTTTAAAAAGCAATCCATAAAAAGAAAAGCCCTCGCCTGATTTTTACCACATTTTTAGATTTTACCACATTCTCACCCTGTTATTTACTTGTTTATTTTATTTGTTGGCTTTTGTTTAGGGCTTATCTGCTTTCTTGAACCGTTCTTCGCCAGACTCAAACCCCATCATCGTGGTCAACTCCCCAAGTCTCAAGTCTACCGACGCACATGGCGAGCCACTGAACAAACTTGTAACAGCAGGAAAGCCGTTCACACGGAGGTAAATGGTCAGCTGGTATTCACGAAAAGGAATGGCATCATACCGCCCTGTAGCGTTTATTTTAAAAACAAAATGCAGCCATACATACATCTGGCAACATAATTCGTGATCTCCAGAAATGAATATAGGGCTACGTTTTCAGAATGAGCCTATGTTGAATAAATTTCCATGTCTATCCACAAGACATAGATCATTTTAAAGGTGTAAGTTTGTAAAAAAAATGTATTATTTAATTGTTAAATTAACATTTGTATACCTGACAGAAATCACTAAAATAACTCTAATTAACCCTCTTGTTTTCATTCACTCCTTTAAGTAGACTATATTAGTGGACTAATGTAGGAAATAGTGAAATGGGGTGTAGGGGGATTTCAGATAAAGCCTTCATCAAACTAAACTGAACTAAAACGTGCATGTGAACGTGACATCGGAAGTCTGATGAAATTGCAGGTCAATAAATGAAAATAAACTAAACAATTATAAAATAAACTACAGAAAAGAAAGCAAAACCTTTAGTTATTAAAGATGTAATGATGTGTAATTGTGTTTATAGTTAACTATGGTTATTGAGTTGATGTACATACATAGGATACAAGTTTTTAATTCAAGTTGGGTGCCTGACTCATAATATGATTCTCTTACTTATATCTACCTTTATTAACCAATTAGTCACAAAATATTATGATATGAGGATTGATTATTCAGAAGAATAAGTGTAGACATTTCTAAAGATTTAACGATGGCCATTTTAAACGCCTGTTCCCCTCCTAACTACCCCTTTATTACAGAGCTCAGTCACACTGCTCAATTAAAGGCCCAAACAGTTTCTCTCACAGAACATTACCCTCTAGGGTACAATAACAAGCTCAATAAACTCTCAGATATTGGCGAAAGTCTTCCTCTCCATTTGGGAGTTTGTGAGCTGCTATTGTTTTTAGGTTAGTGTTCCTAACATGAGTTGAGGACATACAGTTGTTGTTTTTTTTCTTCTCTTTTTTCTTTATTTGTAGTCTGACAGGCAGCTCTGCTTCCTGGGTGGCTGATTATCTGTGGCAGGCAGCAAACCATTTAAACTTGTGCTTATCCTGTTTGTGCTTGTCCTATATTCTAACTTTTTGGGGGTCTTCTATAATATTTGTGTGTAAAAAATGTTCCTTACAAACATATTTTTGTTGCACGTTAGCAGTTAGCATGTTAGTTCCACACGTGAGTTCAGCTGCGCTATCATAGCAGGGAATTGAAAACAAAACCTTCGTTGCAGCACATTTATAAACGCAACACTGCCAACCCATGTCTCCAAACAATTCTTCTTCTTCCACTTGTTTTAAGTACAGTTGGAAACACAACGTGGCGTCCCTCTGCCGTCTAAACACTGTAACAGGTATAAACAGTCTTCGAAGCTATCATGCATATTAATGAAGTTGCACCTCACACACAATACAGCGTGCTGATTGGTTCGAACCAAGTCTTTCTGAAAATTAATGCTGAAATTAATGCTGAAAGCTCAAATATGTCACTTAACACTCATTGTACTCGCCGGTACAGACATCCAGACTACATGCTGGAATTCACACAAGGATCTAATCGCCGTGACGCAGCTTCAAAATTTCTTTTCAAACCTGAAGAAGAATTTGCTCGAAATGACGGGAAAACAGCTAATTTTACATTTTTTGTGAAATATATGTGTCCTATTAGTGTTTTTAGAAACTTGGGTGGGACATATATATGACTGTCAACATCTCAAAAAATGTGTTTTGGTGTTCTGTGACCCTTTAAAAACAAAGGCACCAAAATGAGGTTTTCAAAGTGATGGTGATGTTCCCAAAACATTTTTGAGAAGAGCCCTTGTACACATAAAGAACCTTTATGTTTGAGAGTGTCAGTTTATTCCTTTGCCAAAATACTTTATTTAAAATTGCAAACAAAACTTCAAGCCGTTAAGCCTAAACCCTCAAAATGTGTCAGCTGTGGTCTGCTTGTTATTTGTTGACTTGCTCTACATACTGAAGAACCTGCCTTAGTACTCAGAAAAAGACTGGGTGATTACATAAATGCGGCATAAATCTCTTGAGAAATGTCACAGTTACATGAACAAAACAAAACAACCTCTTGACGCAGTTTGGTCAGGCTTATTGTCAGTTTTTACACATATATTTAACATGCACACCTTTTTCTGCATGTTTGCAACACTAGCCACAACCACAAGATATTTTAGACGCCCCAAGAGGAGTGTCACGTGTGGTTTTAGCTTCTAGAGAATTAAATAAACATATTTTGATGTACGTCATGTTGGTTCTTTATGTTGTTCTTCTGTCAAGTCCGAAATTGTCAAAGAAATGTAATCAAAATAGTTTGTCGACTGAATTAATTACATTCAGTACTGTCTGGGCTTTCAGAAGTGTTTTGAGTTCTTTTAAAGCAACACTTCTCTTTTTAAAAAGACTTATTTTAATGATATTATGCAGCACCTGAAAATAGTCCCCAGATAGGTTACTTCTAATGTGGCCACCTGCTTGCACAGTAAGCGTGTGCCGGTCACCATTGCATAATATCATTACGCTTGCTGCAGCCATGGTACGGCAGTAAAGTTCTTTAATTATTATGCCAGAATGAAAGTGTAGTTCCTAGCCACACTGGTCTAGAAAATAGCAACAAGTCTAAAATTGTCAAAAAAATAAAATCAAAATAGTTTGTAGACTGAATTAATTATGTATTAGGGTTACAGAGTTACCCAACAATCACAGAAGTAACTTACTGAATAACACTTTGCTCTGGTTTATCCGGGCTCAGCAACCAGAAATATATAAATAACTCGGAACTTAGATAAGAATCTGAGTGAAATAATAGCAAATGGCAAGGTTGCACTGAAACCATAACAAAGAAAGCACACAGCAAGAGCATTATCCTAATCAAAACGATCAGTCTGACAGATAATCAATGTTTGTGCATGTATGCATCATACAATATCAGAAAACCTTCAGCTCGGTAAAGTCCCAAAACAGTTTAGAAGAATGGTTCACAGTTACAATAAATGAAGACTGAAGCTTCAGAAAGCATGCAAAATATTTCAGGTCTGTTTTCATCATATTGTCTTTATAGTGTTGTATTAGCAACTGCATAACACTATAACAAGCATCCAGAGTATCAGTGAGGAATACCGCAGAAACTGCATATATATATATATATATATATATATATATATATATATATATATATATATATATATATATAACCTCACAGAATATCTTAAAAACTACATAGCAACATCCTAGCAACCACAATGAAGCACCCTAGTGTAATCCCACCAGTCCTACACCACCCAACCCGCTCCGAGTTGGGATCGAACTGGTGACTTTCTGCATGGGAGTCGATTGCTCTAGCAAGTGGGCTAAAGACCATGGCCTCTAGTGTCTGTCGCTAGAGCAGCTTTTTGGGCTCAGAGCAGTGAGGTTTATCTGCACAGCACTTTACTAGCTGACCTCTGCAACACTCACTCCCCTAACCCTCACTCACATATGGGTCATGACACCGATGTAACCTCCAGCAGTCCTACGCTACCCAATCCGCTACGAGCTGGGTTCGAACCGGTGACCTTCCGCATGGAAGTTGGTTGCGCTAACAGGGAGGCTAAAGACAATGCCTGCACAGAACTTTACTAGCTGGCCTCTGTTACACTAGCAACCTCACAGAAATGATCAGCAACATCTTAGAAACCACCCCGAGTACAACATAGCGACCACACTGAACACACTTGTAACCACTTAACAAGCAGTAACAACCTTATAGCATCCACCCAGACTACACTAGTTACCAATTAGCTGCCTCACCAAAAACCTTAACAATCACACACCAACTGCCTAGCAACCACCTAGCAATCTGTCTGGGAAGCTTAAAATGAAAACATGCATAATTTTGAACAGATTTGTGAATCTGCTTCAAGCTTTCAAACTTTAAGCTTTTAAAACAACTTCAAGCGTTCCGTCTAGGCATTCTCAAGCCAACAATAATGTCCTTCAACCTTTTTATGTAGCTCAAATATAATGCAAATAACACATACATTACTCATTCATTTTGTTTTCGGCTTAGTCCCTTTCTTAATCATAGGTCACCACAGCGGAATGAACCGCCAACTTATCCAGCATATGTTTTACGCAGCGGATGCCCTTCCAGAGTGTATGGGAAACACCCACACACTCTTATTCACACACATACACTATGGCCAATTTAGCTTACCCAATTCACCTTTAGCGTATGTCTTTGGACAGTGGGGCAAACCGGAGCACCCAGAGGAAACATGGGGAGAACATGGAAACACCACACAGAAATGCCAACTGCCCCAGCCAGGGCTCGAACCAGCAACCTTCTTACCGCAAGGCGATCGTGCTACCCCTGTGCCACCGTGTAACCATACATTACTAAAGTACACCAATTCTAGTACTTGAATTCAATGTCATCCTTCATGTAATTTATGCAGCACAGTTGGATGATTTTGGCTTATCACACTGAGCATCTAAAAACGGCACTGGCACCTGTAACTAAGCAGAAATTTCTATTCTAACCCCTTAACCTGATTTCACTTGTCAGTTTGCCGTCAGAACGTTTTAAATCGCTATGTGCAATGCAATGATTCAGGAAATGAATACAGTCAGCTGAACATTTGACTGTACATTTAAACTATTTAATCATCCAAGATGTAAAGAAAATCAGAATGAGTACATTAGAGATGGCAGAAAAAAATAATGACCCAGTTTTTTTAGTAAATCACTCATTCCAGTGCCTATTTAGCTTTAAAACACAAGTCCTGTCATTCATTCTGTAAAGCAACACACTAAAATACAGAATGGGAACTGCTGTATAGAGGGATTATACACAAGCTATGCTTCTTGGCTGGATAAAGCAACCAACATCTCGCTAGTAAAGTTTTGATTGTTGGGGATTGTAATTTCAAATGAGTTATCAGGGATGGGCAAAAATACATTGAAATACACACAAAATAGAAACCACAAAATATCAAAATAAAATACTGTATTTTACATTTTAAAAATACTACAAAATACTTTTACAAAGGAGCAGGACATTTCTTTGCAAATCCACCATCAATTAGACCTATTTGATCAATCCCTTCCCCATTTAACGTACTTACTATTAAACAATGTTTTATAGCAAATATGGCCAGTAAAATTGCCATCATCCACGTACAATGATTATTCAACCTCTTAATATTTTAAAAGGCTGTTAAATAACGATTTAATTTAAATTGTTTGTTCACAGCATTTTCAGAAATCAATTTTTTTCTTGCTTCAATGCTCAATATAAAAACTGTATTAGGAGTTTTTGATTATTAAATATTTGTGTTTCATATGTTGTGACATCTTAAGACTTACATCTTTCCTCTTCATTAACTATACAGTGGACCTACTGATCAACTACTGGCATCTGACAACAGCCAATGTAGTATTGTAATTGTAACTTAATTTTATGTTGTTTATCTTAACGACAAACATTTGGCATCAGCAAATCATCTAAAGCTACTATTATTTGTACAGTATACTCGTTCTCCTAAATGGAAGAGTCAATAATATCCAAAGCAGAGGGTGAATTAATATGATGTCTTGATGTAGATTTCTTACAAAGTATTTTACAGCATTTTGAAAATATAATAATACAAGACACTAAAGTATTTTGATACAAAATATTAGGCCATTTTTATCAGCCCTAACACTATTTTGTATTTAAATTACGTATTTAAAATACATGTATCATTAATACTGCCCATCCCTGGAAGTTATACAGTAAGCATATGCATTGAGATTGTGTGCATGATTTGTTTCTGCACCAGTTAATGGTGCAGAAACAAATCATGCACACATTGCAAAGTATTTATGCACACAACCAGTACAATCACATTGTTTTGACACACATTCACAGACATTTTTTACTTGTCATGTGTATGTTGCTATGTTTAACAATTAATGATTGATCCTTCCATGTACTGCATTTCTTCCCAATTTCAAATAAAAATAGCTATTTATATACAGTTTTGCAGCTGGGGCTGGTTGCACCAGCAGTGCGTAAGTTAAAACGTAGCCTAGTTGTGACTTAAAGGGACACTACATTACACTACTAAATGTTTTTGTGTTGCACCACTGAACTTAATTTAAACGTATCGCTATGTTCCAACTAAATATTTACGGCAGCCTCCCCCCATGTATAACGGTAGAAAAGAGGTCTTCATGCTTGGTTTGTGCTTTGACATGCACTGTCAACCCTGGGACTTTATATAGACAGGTGTAAGCCTTTTCAAATCATGTCCAATCCACTGAATTTACCACAGGTGAACTCCAATTAAGCTGCTGAAACATCTCAAGAATGATCAGTGGAAACAGAATGTACCTGAGCTCAATTTAGAGCTTCATGGCAAAGGCTGTGAATACTTCTGTACGTGTGATTTTTCAGGTTTTTTCATTTTTAATAAATTTGCAACAATTTCAATAAATCTTTTTCCACATTGTCATTATGGGGTATTGTGTGTAGAATCTTGAGGAAATAAATGAATTTAATCCATTTTGGAAAAAGGCTGTAACATAAAAAATGTGGAAAAAGTGAAGCGCCTGAATACTTTCCGGATGGACTGTACACTCTTGCATTCACCCACATACACTACGGCCAATGTAGCTTATTCAATTCCCCTATAGCGCATGTTTTTGGACTGTGGGGGAAACCGGAGCACCTGGAGTAAACCCACATAAACACGGAGAGAACAAGCAAACTCCACACAGAAATGCCAACTGACCCGGTTGGGACTCAAACCAACGACCTGCTTGCTGTGAGGCGATTGTGCACTGAATTCTTATCTCAGAGTACCAAATGAATTTAATTTGTTGAAAATAAAAGTCAACTATTCAACTAAATCTGGAATTATTGTCTTCTTATAATCTTATATTTAATTTAAAACTCCGGTAATGTGCTGTCTAAAAACGAAAATAATCATATTTATGTGTGTTTTTATGTAAACTATGCACTAAATGACAACATTTTCATAAAGAAATGTCATCGGTAGCTTACAGAATAAAAAAACACACACTTTAACTATTATAAATCAGTAACAGAGTAACAGAATTTTCACGTGGTCTCCTCATTTTTTCCATTGCATCCGAAACTTATGACTAAGGAGAATCAAAAGTGTAATGACAGCAATGAAAGCAAGCTGATTAAAGCAAGTGTGTGTACGGCATCTTTTGAAACCACATGTTATCTGCTTATATGTTTGTTTTTCACTCTTATCAGTGTCACCGGAGCCCCAGGAACTTTATAAACACTCGACGTTAAATGACTTTTACCACACCTTGTCAAAGTCTCCATCTCAGAGACATAAACGATTGCCGATCATTACTCACACAATACAGTGCAGTAAAATGCACATGAATACAGCAAACAGACACTCCCTTCAGGTACAGTAAAGATAAAGCCACTATTTATGACTCCTGTGCATGTATACGAGCTGCATGTGTGAACAGGAACTCGGTAGCAGTCAGCTCATCTTTGTTTTCCATGGCAACCGCGAGGAGCACAACACCTACGCATGCTAGACATTGATATCCCAGAGCGGGGTTTCCTCTGCGAGCAGAGCAGAGCAGATACTGCCTGTGACAGTATTCGGCTGTCTGTGCGTCACGGCAAGTGTTCTCCTGGCGTTTCACAACCGCCTACAGCTCCTTGAGCACCTTCCCTCCCCTTCTGCTCTCATGGCTTCTCCACACCTTAAAGAGTCACTTCCGGCTACAGCCTGGCAGAACACAGACAGCCTTGAGCATGTTAATGTCTATTGTTTATACAGTGTGAGCTCAGAAATGACTAGCTGGCACAAGCGTATTTCTGGTTTTGTCCATTTTATCTATCTGTTTACTTTAATGTTTAGTGTGCATCTATCGATGTCTTGTATATGCTTTCTGTCTGTCTTTATCTATAAATGTCTCATTTAAGCTCCGCTTTGATTTTTTTCTTCTTTTTAAATATTTCCCAAATGACGTTTAACAGAGAAAGGAAATTTTCACAGTATGTCTGATAATATTTTTTCTTCTGGAGAAGGTCTTATTTGTTTTATTTCGGCTAGAATAAAAGCAGTTTTTAATTTTTTTTTATCCATTTTAAGGTCAAAATTATTAGCCCCTTTACGCAATTTTTTTTTCCGATAGAACAAACCATTGTTATACAATAACTTGCCTAATTGCCCTAACCTGCCTAGTTACCCTAATTACCTATTTAGCCCTTTAAATGTCACTTTAAGCTGTGTAGAAGTGTCTTAAAAAAATTGTCAAATATTATTTACTGTCATCATGGCAAAGATAAAATAAATCGGTTATTAGAAATAAGTTATTAAAACTATTAAACTTCTAAACTATGTTTCGAAATGTGTTGAAAAAATCTTCTCTCCCTTAAACAGAAATTGGGGAAAAAACAAACAGGGGTGCTAATAATTCAGAGGGGCTAATAATTCTGACTTTAACTGTATACTGTCTGTCTACTCTACTGTCAGTCAGTGTGTGTTTTTTCTAGCATGTATTGTATATCTGTCTTCTATTATATACAACGTGTACTTTTTCTACTATGTGTCTTTCTATCCATCTTCATCATACTCTGTCTGTCTCGTATATATTTTCTGCCTGACTTTTTGTCGAGTCTCTGTCTCATATATATATATATATATATATATATATATATATATATATATATATATATATATATATATATATATATATATATATATATATATATATATATATATATATATATAAACATACTTTCTGTTTGTCTTCTAGTATATACTGTGTTTTAGTGTATATTGTTTTCTGGTATATACTGTCTGTATATCATTCATTTATATATCACAGCATTTATTATATATTTGTCTTCTATTATACACTGCCAATCTGGCTATGTGTACTTTCTCTTTATACTGTCTTTCTGCCTATGCCTCTATTATACTTACCGTCTGTCTATGTCCTATACTGTATATATATATATATATATATATATATACACTTCTGCCTTTCTATCTATCTATCTATCTATCTATCTATCTATCTATCTATCTATCTATCTATCTATCTATCTATCTATCTGTCTGTCTGTCTGTCTGTCTGTCTGTCTGTCTGTCTGTCTGTCTGTCTGTCTATCTATCTATCTGTCTGTCTGTCTGTCTGTCTGTCTGTCTGTCTGTCTGTGTGTCTGTGTGTCTGTCTGTCTGTCTGTCTGTCTATTTATCTATCTATATATACAGTTAAAGTCAGATTTATTAGCCCACCTTTGAATTTTTTTTTTCTTTTTTAAATATTTCCCAAATGATGTTTAACAGAGCAAGGAAATTTTCACAGTATGTATAATATTTTTCTTCTTTCTTCTTTAGAAAGTCTTTTTGTTTTATTTCGGCTAGAATAAAAGCAGTTCCTAATTAAAAAAAAAAACATTTTAAGGTTAAAATTATTAGCCCCTTTAAGCTAGATTTTTTTGATAGTCTACAGAACAAACCATTGTTATAAAATAACTTGCCTAATTACCTTAACCTGCCTAGTTAACCTAATTAATTAACCTTAGTAACCTGAAAAAATCTTCTATCCATTAAAAATAAATTGAGGGAAAAAAATAAACAGGGGGGCTCATAATTTATGGGTCTAATAATTCTGACTTCAACTGTAAATTTTCTGTGTCTCAGTCTAATATATATTGTTAATCTGCAGCATATATCCAGTTTGTCTTTTATATCTTACATATCTTTTAGTATACTGCCTGTCTATTATTTACTATTAGTTAGTTTGTTTTCTAGTAAATATTAATTGTCAATCTTTGCATCTGCATATCTACTATAGATAATCTGTCCATCTGCTTTCTAATATATTTACATATTATATAAGGGTTGAAAAACCATCCATCCATCAGTCCAGACATTGAAATTCTCATTCATATTGATGCCATATGTCCATTGACAGGGGACACACACTGACCTCTGAACATTGTATTCTTTGACTAATACAGCTGATGCATCATCTAGAAATTGCATTTCCTTCTGTAGTGTGTGTTACTTCTCGGAGAATAATTGGCATCTTTGGTTACCTCCAGTGAGAGTTCACGAGCATTAGGGACTTATGGAGTTCAGAGAGGTTTTCTTCAATCGAGTCTTTGTGCAGTGCAGCTCCAAATAAGCTAGTTTAACCCCCTTCTGGGCTTTGTTATGTGCACAAATCAGTTTATGTAACGCAAGTTTAAAAGTAGGTCTGGGGTGAAGAAATTGGGATAATATTCTTAGCCAGGATCTGGACTTCAGTAATGCTTTGGCTTGTCTGACAATCTGTCTGTGTTTCTGATATATACACATTATATATAATGTTTGTGAAAATATATTATACAATCCATCATCCATCTTTCCAGTATCAAAACAATACTATATTTCACTTAAATCCCACATGAGAAACACTGTGGTATATATGTAGTATAGAAAACTACAGGACAGGGTCATTTGTTTATTTTACTATAATTTTTATGTTACCATAGCAATTACAGCATAACCAGAACAGATTAATACAGGTAATTTACTATAGAATGGCTCAAATACTATAGTATTATTTCATGTGAAATCACTTTAATTGAGCAGAGCCATTTTTTATTCCAGTGTGGGGCATTTTTGTTCATTGTGCTGGCACATTCCTAATCCTGATATATATATATATATATATATATATATATATATATATATATATATATATATATATATATATATATATATATATATATATATATATATATATATATTCCTCCGTCTATCTATCCATCCATCCGTCTATTTATTTATCCATCCAACCATCCATCTATCCATCCATCCATATATCTATCCATCCATCTATCTATCTATATCTATCCTGTATGCACTATTTCACTATTTGCACTATCGCTTATATAAATCACTGTTGCCATACTGTACATAAATTATGTGTGCTAGTGTGTTTTTGTAAATATAATTCAAAACCAACTCTAAAAAAACAAGAATTATATTATGTGTGTTGCTAATTTGCATGCATGATCTTCAAAACGTATGACTATATGCATATTTTACAGTTTTTCCTCAGTGGCTTTGGTGCATTTCTCACAACACTATTTACATTTGCACAGCAGTTAATGCATTTCTCAAAACAATTAGTACAAACTGCAAAACTTAGTTGATAACCTGCAAAAGCGTGTCACTTTGACTCAGTGTCATTAAGATGAAAAGTCCTGACCCTGTTGTTTATGAACAAGATAGTCAAATGGCTTTGTCATGTTTTTATTATGACAGCTACTCTGTACATTTTTTTCAATGCAAAAAAGTCAGATTTTGGTGACGCTCAAGACAGCACCATATACTATTTGCACAGCCATTTGAAAACTACAGTAAAGTTAGACATCATTGCATTTAGTGAAGTATGTGAGTACAAGACACTGAATATGTATGTTTCACATTTTTACTGCAGATGCTCTTTGCAATTCTAATTTATTCACAGCATTGAGCAAAAGAATAACTACACCCTTATTTACAACAAACATAAACTTCCTTTGGTTAGAGCTGTGCACAACTGTAAACCATATAATGTCATTTTAGAAGACATTTTCAGGTGAATTTTTTATTTATTTATTTTTTTATAAAATTTGCTTGACATATTTTGACAAATAGTTCAACAATTTTTATGTAATGACTCAAGTAATGAAATGAAGACAATTAGTTTTATATGGAATGACTATACAGCATTCACAAGTTTAGTTAATTTTGACTGACATGACATAAGCAAATGATAATGTTATAAAACAACAGAGTTATATAAAAGCAATTGACGCGTGTCCAAAAGTGTTTGCAATTTGTTGGAAGGAATGAGAAACTGCTACTTTGATGTGCACAAATGACTAATTGTTTTGAGAAAGGCATTAAATGTTGTGCAAATGCAAATAGTGTTGTGAGAAATGCACCAAAACCGCTGAGAAAAACTGTAATAAATAATGCATTTTTTTTTTATTTAGTTTTACTTATTCTATAGATCTATAACCAATGAGTGCACTAACAAAAACAGGCATTCCTCTCTTTCAGCATAATGAAATAATGACCTCCCCCCTCCACCCCTGCACCTCCAGGAGGTCAGTGACAGATGGGGGCAGATCTGAACCAGCTTCACTGGCAGCTGCCGGGGTTTGGGGGGTGAAATGTTAAAGGTCGGCCCTTTTAGACTGCATTGCCTACACTGATGGCCTAGCAGTCATACCCACTGTCAAAGTAGATTAAAATTGTCCCAAAGAGAGTTTTACTTTGCTCTTGATCTGACGTGGTGGTGGTGGTGGTGGTGGGGGAGGGGGGGGGGGGATGTCACTTCAGCTGCTGTCATCATAAATCATCCTGCATGTGGGATTCAGGTATGAGTTTGAATGGGGTGTGTATTGTTTATTTGTGGCGACTGTGAGATGTTAGGCTGATTTGCCTTTTCCTAGAGACACTCTAACGGGTTTTTCCTCTTTTCTATATAGCATTAAGACAAGTCTACACAACTTTAGCACAGTTTGTTGCTCTCCAACTAAAGGATATCCTTCCTGTGGATGTGAGGGAGTGTTTCGCAAGCGCATTAAAGATTTTTTCAAGGAATAGTTCACCCAGAAATGAGCTTTTAGTCACTCTGAAGTTTTGTTGAACACATAAGACATTTTGAGGAACGTTAGAAACCTGCAATCATTGATTTCCATTGTAGGAAATATAAATATGGAGTCACACTTTATTTTGATGGTCCGTTTGTTGAATTAAAGCTACATTGCAACTACATGCCAACTAATTCTCATTAGATTATAAGTAGACTGTTAGCGTAGGGTTGGGGTTAGGGTTAGCACAAGTTGACATGTACTTGAAAAGTCTCTTATAGTCAGTTAAATGTCTGTTTAGCAGCAATATTAACAGATATTAAGCTCCAATGGACCATCAAAATAAAGTGTTACCAAATATGGAAGTCAAAGGTTACAGGTTTCCAACATTTTTCAAAATATCTTAATAATAATAATTATATTAAGTGAAGGGGTGAGTAAATGACAGAATTTTCAGTTTTGGGAAAACTATCCCTTTAAGTAGCTTCTAAATGTGACAACCTGTGTCAGAAACTAACCTGGCCACAAATGTGGAAATGTAGTCAGTGTGTTTATTACTGTTAGTTTGACAACTTCTTTAGAGTATCATCAACTTGCACTCCTAATATAATTTCTGATAAATCAAAGGCTAAAGAGTGGTTCACTTTGCTACTTCACACATGAAACACTGAGTAAAAGATAAAGTAATATCAGCAGGGGCCAAGCTTTAAAAATAGCCCAGGTCAAACCACTACTTTCTCCAAAGCCTCAATTCTCTGGTCTGCAGACATAATCATTTTAATCTAGGTTGTGGTCATTCATTTGAAGGTGTAGGAGGGAGATAGAGGACAGAAAAATGTACAGTGACATATACTGAGACTTTTTAGTGGAAAATAGTGCACTGCACTTTTTAGTGCACTGAAGTGCCTTTTATGAATGTTCCACATCCTTGTGACAACATTTTGAAAATGTGAAACTGGACCACAAAATCATATGTATTTTTACATTACCTTAAAGTTTACTTTACCATATATGCACTGTAAAACCCAACAGTCAACTTTATCAAATGAAATGAGTGTAGTTAACTCAAAATTTACTGAAAGTTAACTCTACTCATTTGAAAAGAGTTTTGAACTCAGTGTTGAATGAAATGAGTTAATTAAATATCTCATTATTTCAACTTAAATGAAGTAAGTTCACAGTACTCATATAGAGTAGTTTTTTTTAACTCAAATGGTTTGGAGCAATCTGTTTCCTCAAAAGATTTGAGTTGCCTTAACTTATTGGTTTTACAGTACTCTGGCTTGAGTTCTCTTCATTTATTGGGTTTTACTGTGCTCAAATTGCTCCGTTTACTCAAATAGGTTAAGTTCACAGTACTCATTAGGACTTGTTTTTTTAACTTAAATAGTTTGTTGCAATCGGTTTCCTCAAATGGTTTGAGTTACCTTAACTTTTTGGGTTTTGCATTGTGAGAATATGTGGCTGAAATACAACTAATGGAAATCTGGAAACTGCACGGTAAATATGCAGGGTTCCACATAATTCATTCATGTTGTCCCAACACAAATTGATTGAGCTAGCTTAACACTTTTAACAAAAATTATGTGGATTGAACATAAAAAATTAAGTTGTCCCAGTGAAATCTCAGGAATTGTGTTTTTTCAGCTCATTTAAATAAGAAGTTTGAACAAGCACAATTTTTTTTTTCAAGTGTGAGGGTAGAAAAAAAAAATCGAAATATTGAGAAAAATCACTCTTTAAATGTTCGAATTATGTTCTTAGCAATGCAGATTACAAATCAAATTTACAAAATGTCTTCTTGGTACATGATCTTTACTTAATATTCCAATAAGAATCTTTGGGCATAAATGAAAAATCAATAATTTTGACCTCTACAATATATTTTTGTCTATTTCCAAAAATATATGTGTGCAATTTAAAACTTAAGGTTTTGTACTCCAGAGTAATAAATAATTATTATTTGTTTGTTTATTTATTGTGTAACTAAAATAAAATCAGGGACTGACATTTTTGTTTGTGGTGACTGAATATGATATTTTGTTGATGCCATTTATTGGTTATAGTATAAAGCATTCTGACTGATTGAAGTTATTGGTTACATATTGTACAAATAAATAATTTTTTTAACCACTTATTTATTTATTTTTTCGGTATCATATTTTATTTTATTAGTATTTTTATGTCTTTTTATTGGAAGCAGGGCAAAAAAACAGCCCTTTAGTGGAACAGTTAACATCTGACTCTAATGTCAGCATTACAATATATAATTGCACATTTGATTGTCAAATCTATTTGGCATTAAAATAATATCTGTACAATGAACACAATAAAAATAAACTTTGATTTAAAATTTTGATATAAAAATTTAGTTTTTGTTTTACAGGTTGTTATTCTACCATATCTTTTGAAGTCATTTTGAAGTCAAGCATTGGGAAACTCTTGTCATTGACAAAATTAGAAAACATGTTAGGTGAATATTACATAAAGATAACTTAAGAGTTAAACAGAAAACACATCATTATTGAAGATTGTTTTCATCGCTTGTATATTACATTTCAGTCTTTGGTTTGGTTTCAACTCAATGTAGAAAAAACATATATCAAACGTAATTTGTGCCAATTTCCATTAGACTTTTAAATAGTGGGATTTGAGTATGTGTAGGGTTTATTGTGATTTGTGCAATGATGTTTAATGTATTTGTGTTATTTGTTGTTTTCACATATGTGATGATGTTGAAGGTAATTATGTGGTGAAATCCTAGACCAAGTTCCACTTAAAGAAAGTCAAGTCCTTCTCTCTCAAAAAGACAGCAAAGAAAAGCAAGCAAACCGACATCCACTATTCTTAATTGTAAGGTTCAACTCCTAATGAAGGAGCTAAGAGTTGTTACTCCTCGAGGTTGAATCAGGTGTTCACTGCACTTGTGTTTTAGAAATGTGCTGAGCCCTCCGGATATATTCCAAACGCTTGCACGAACACATAAGGACAAAAAGACACCATGAAATAGCATTCCTTTAAGGAGTAACCAAGACAATGCAGTGACAGGTGTACAGACACACACACACTCCATTTCATTAAGTGAAAAGCTAAAAGGAGTGTTTGGGGCCTCTGGTCTGTGTTATACACCCAGAGTGACAGACGTGCAGACTCCCCTATTGTGTGCTCACGCCGCTGGGCCTCTTTCAGTGTCCCGCCGGAGGCTGTGTGGCAGTGGGGGCTGATACATGGGTCGCGTGCCCCACTTTCACAGCAGCAGATGGGGGATGAACCCCTCTCGCTGCCCGGGACCTCCGGACAAAGGGTGTCTACCCCACCTGTCAAGACCACACAAAAGCCAGACCGCCACGTCACAAAGCCCAAAATGAGTCTGCAGACTGCTGGACCCGAAGCCGCTTTTCATGCAGCGCCAAGCGTGTAAACATGGAAACGGGTCTTGTAGGGGGTCACATGAATACTAACAATACACATCTGCCCTCAATATTTCTTTTTGGCCTTTCCAAAATTCACTTTGCATAGTTGCTGGACTAGAATGGTTAATCATAAGGAGTATATATATATATATATATATATATATATATATATATTATTTATATAGTTGAAATCAGAATTATTAACCCCACTGTTTATTTTTTCCCCAATTTCTCTTTAATGGAGAGAGGATTTATTCAACACATTTCTAATCATAATAGTTTTGATAACTCATTTCTAATAACTGATTTATTTTATCTTTGTCATGATGACAGTAAATAATATTTAACTAGATATTTTTCAAGACACTTCTATACAGCTTAAAGTAAAGGCTTAACTAGGTAATTAGGTTAACTAGGCAGGTTAAGGTAATTAGGCAAGTTATTGTATAACGATGGTTTGTTCTGTAGACTATCGAAAAAAAAAATTCTTAAAGGGGCTAATAATTTTGACCTTAAAATGGTTCATAAAAAAATTAAAACTGCTTTTATTCTAGTCGACATAAAACAAATAAGACTATCACCAGATGAAAAAAATATTACCAGATATACTATGAAAATTTCCTTGCTCCGTTAAACATCATTTGGGAAAGATTTAAAAAAGAAAAAAAAAATTATTATAATTCTGGGCTAATAATTCTGACTTTAACTGTATATATATATATATATATATATATATATATATATATATATATATATATATATATAATTTTTTTTTTTTTTTTCTCAATAGTCTACAGAACAAACCGTCGTTATACAATAACTTGCCTAATTACTCTAACCTGCCAAGTTAACCTAATTAACCTAGTTCATCCTTTAAATGTCACTTTAAGCTGTATAGAAGTGTCTTGAAAAATAGTTAAATATAATTTACTGTCATCATGGCAAAGAGAAAATAAATCGGTTATTAGAAATGAGTTAATAAAACTATTAAGTTTAGAAATGTGTTGAAAAATACCTTTTCTCCATTAAACAGAAATTGGGGAAAAAAAATAAAAAAACAGGGGCTAATAATTCTGACTTCAACTATATAATAAATAAATAAATAAATAAATAAATAAATAAATAAATAAATAAATAATATATATATATATATATATATATATATATATATATATATATATATATATATATATATATATATATATATATATATATATATATATATATATATATATATGGCATCAACAAAATGTCATATTCAGTCACCACAAAAAAAAAAATGTCAGTCCCTGATTTTATTTTAGTTAAAGAATAAATACATAAACAAATAACAATTATTTAATTACTTATTACCCTGGAGCACAAAACCAAAAAAAGTCTCAAGTTGCACATGTATATTTTTGAAAATTTACAAAAATATATTGTAGAGGTCAAAATGATTTTTCTTTTATGCCTGAAAATCATTAGAATATTAAGTAAAGATCATGTCCCAAAAAAACATTTTTGTAAATTTCCTACATTAAATATATCAACACTTTTGATTAGTAACACATTTTTGATTAGTAATTTGCATTACTATTACTTTAACCCTCAGTTTCCAGACTTTCAGTTTTCAAAAAGTTGTTTTTCAGCCACATATTGTCATATACAGTGTCTATAGAAAATCATCATATCCTGTGAAAATCTGTACCTTTACCTGCATTACAACCTGCTTTCAAAAGACCTCCTCTGGAGAAAGTTGTAGAAAGGAGACATCTTAAGAGAAGGCTACAACAAACATTACAAATGCTGGAACAATTGTTTGTTATGTGTTTGATTTCAGGCTGTACATGAAAAATAAAGTAATTATTTCAAAGGGGTATAATGCTTTTCTATAGGCATTGTATGATAAATTGAAATGAGTGGTTCCATGAAGAAATGTTGACATCCCTGAAATTTCTTCATTTCACAAAAGGCAAAAGCTATTATATATTATAAAATTATTGGGTCCTTTAAAAACTGATGACTGAAAGGCTATTTAGAGAGCCAAAAATGGTTCTTTTATGGCACTGTAAAAAACTCTATTTGGATCCTTTATTTTAACTGATGCAATTTTAATTTGAAGAAAAAATGTTTTAAGAGCAAATAAAATATTATTTTGCCAAATGATGCTATAATTTTAATTACATTACAACTGTACAACTTTTTTTTTCAAATGTAAAATGAATTTCCCATCAAAAACTCTTATTTCAGTAATTTACCCACACTAATTAGATTCTCAAAGTGTTTTTATGGTGAAATGAAAAAGCTCATCTTTTGTCATTCATATTGGAATCAATGTTTCTGTTTACAATCTGCGTTTTGATTCGATTAAAAGAAAACGGACCCGTACATGTCTTTTACTTATGAATTGCTTATCTATTTTTGCTCTCAAATTACATATTTGTATAATTTTTGCATATTTTACGTTAAATTTGAAATATAATCTTTATTTAGATATAGTGTACAATTTGTTAGGTTGGTAACACTTTAGTTTAGGTCACTGCATCCCTAATCTTACCCAAAACCTAAACCCAACCTTACTATTAATAAACAGCTAATTAGTAGTTTTTAAGCTAGTAGTTTGAATGGCTTGTTTGTACCTTGAATTGTGACCTAAACTAAAGTGTTACCGTTAAGTTTGCTAATTACTAGTCTAATCGTCATGTACTTCCTTGCTTCAATTTGAAGTTTGTAATACAGTGATTGACCTCGTATATAATTGGTTTATGATTTCTGACACCTTAACAAAGACTTTTTAAAAAGGCATATGGTAAAAGTAAATGGGGGAAAATACTTCCGATACCAGCACTTAACCAGCATAACAGCAAAAAATCTAACACTAGAGCTTAAGAAAAACCAAATAGCTCCTTACTCTAAATTTCCACCCCTGTTTTCTGTCTGAAATGGCCTATCAGCAAGGTAATTTGTTTTGACATTTTAAAAGAACATGAAAATGTGCTTAGAGCTAGATTGTAGCCTGCGGAAATCATCAGAGCTTACATTTGTTCAGCTAAAAGGCTGTATGACTTACAGTTTCTCACCTCATCATCAACCCTTAGATTTCGAAACCTTCAGCGTGTTTGTACTTAATCTCATTTCACCTATAACCTACTTAAAGGAATAGCTCACCCAAAAACTGAAAATTGTGTCATCATTTACTCACCCTTCACTTGTCCTGTTTGACCTTCTTTTTACTTTCTGCCTGTTAAACATAAAAGAATATATTTCAAAGAAAGCTGAAAAACAGTAACCACTGACCTCCATAGTATTAGTTTTTGTTTCACAATCTCATAAAGCTTTGTTAATCACACAAGCAAATTAAAAAGGAAGGAAAAATATAAAACTATTCACTTCCTAGTTATTCAGTGCATCTGGAAATTATTCATAGCTTTGAGTCCTTGAGTGGCCCAGCCAGAGCCCAGACCTAAATCCTATTGAACATCTCTGGAAAGATCTGAAAATGGCTGTCCACCGTCGCCTCCCATCCAACCCTATAGAGCTTGAGAGGAACTGCAAAGAGGAATGGGGAAAAAATCCCAAAGACAGGTGTGCCAAGCTTGTGGCATCATATTCGAATAGACTTGAGTCTGTAATTGCTGCCAAAGGTGCATCAAAAAAGTATTGAGCAAAGGGTGTGAATACTTCTGTACATGTGATTTTTAAGGTTATTTATTTTTAGCAAATTTGCAACAAATTAAAAAAAATCTTTTTTCACATTGTCATTATGGGGTATTGTGTATAGAATTTTGAGGAAATAAATGAATTTAATTCATTTTGGAATAAGGCTGTGACATAAAAAATGTGGAAAAATAAAGCACTATGAATACTTTTGCGAATGCACTGTAGAAACAATCCATTTTAGACTTATTGCACAATATATTGCATATATGAACATTTAGATATTTTATATGTCATTCATGCCATTCATTTTGGCATGCTTTGCTCTCTGATTGGTGGAATTTTCTGTAGCATCATGGGTAATGTAGTTTTTTTATACAAATTTAGCTATTATACATGATTATTATTTTATTAAAGTTTAAATTAATGTGAACATATGGGTTTTAAAAAGGTATATACAATCGATTAACAACCTTAATGCTCAAAACAGGTCGGCCTTTAAAGGTTAATCGATTTTTGGTAACAATCAATTTCCTTGTGGTGAAAATGAATGACGTTTTTAACTACTAGACCTTTACTGTTGCGCTCTGTGTTTTAATGCACATATGCTGCAGCCCAATCCACTTACAGTAACTTTTACATTGATTGCTAGGTGAATGCGGGCATTATGTAAGCAGTCATTTGTCTGATGCGATTATGAATGGCGTGCATGTCTACAATGAGATGACATCATTGTGCTGTGTCACAGCTCGGTCTGCATGTGTTTGGCCTTCTCCATCTGTGTGCTCGAGTGTGTGTGTGTGTGTGTGGGCTGCAGCATATTCATGGAGCTCCTTTAGGAACATCAGACCGTTTCTGCCAGTCAGAGTCTGAGCCCTGCAATTAGATGTACTCTTGCTCTCTTTCTCCCTCTCTCTCTGCTTCTCGAATTTTCCATGCGCACATCTCTCCTCTCGCTCTCCTCAGCTCGTCTTCTTGTGAAGCAATGTTAATTGCTGTGATGAGGGTGCTTTGTGTTGATTTCTGTGATTAATTTCTGCACCTGCTGCTGGATGTTTTAGCTGGTTATTTTAGCACAGTTTTCTCAGCGAGAGAGGAGAGGAATCCAACAAGGACCTGCAACAATCACACCGTGTCCTCAATGCATATTTGATGTTAAAGGGATAGCTCACCTGCAAAGGAAAAACCTGTCATGTCGTTCCAAACCTCTGTGATTTTTATTCCCTGAGACACAAAAAGTGCATTTATGCTGTAGCCTATTTAAACTTTTTAAGGTAATAAATGAAGCTACTAATTGACAAAATATGCATTACAGACACATTTATGGACATGAAAGATGCATTACAGACACACTATAGACACATTTTAGATTCGATAAAATTGTTTTAAATCTGCTTTGTGGCCTGATTAGAACACAGATATATTGAATCAAATCAATATAATGAATCAGTTCAGAAAACAGACTTGGAATGATTCATTCATGAAGCAGATGGATTTAATTATCAGTTTAGTTCATGACTAACAGTGATTAGTAACAGTGATTAATAGCTAGCATCACAATTAGCGATGTAACGATTGTAGATTTTGGTTGTACGATTATAGTCTGAGGAATAATCAAGGTTTTTCGGTTATCACAATTATTATGCATTCATTAATTTCAAAACACTACTAGTTTAGAAAAACCACATGAAAACTCCTTATTTTTAAGTGTTATTTATTGCTGCTCAAAAACCAAATACAGCACAAATTAATAATTAAAAACAAACAATAGTCCATTTCTCTTTGGACTTAAAAATAAGTGAAAAACATTTAAACATATGTAATTCTTTTACACTGAAAATAAATGTCAGGACAGTAAATAAATAGACAAACAAATAAATAAAGTATTTAAAATAGTATTTGTCTAATGTAAATCAAAGCTACATATTAGCTAAGTATTTCCCTTTGAAATAGAACAAATGTAGGGCTGTTAAAAAGTCTATATAAACTATATATTACAAAATTGTAATTTTTTTCTCTGCAGTAGAAATGTGTATATTCTATACAAAGTATGAATCTGAATGGTCAGTTCTTGTCATGTGACTTGCGGTGCGCTCACAGCATTCTTTCAACTAAGTGCGCCTGGAAAGCGTGAGCATGTCGCACCGTGCGTGTCACGCCCAATATTCGCACGCATCCATTGGAAATAACAAAGTTGCGCAAGCAAAAGATGCAGTATGTAAACGGCCCTTAGTTAAAAGCTTCAGCCATAATTAATCCAGCGTAACCTCAGCGTACAAGCTCGGAACTTTAAACTAGCGCACAATTGGCGTAACTTTGTTTAATTGGAGCAAATTTGTTCCATGCAGAAACGCGAAGTTGAGAAGCCTTTTTAAATAAATAACCATGACGAATAAAAGCGTGGTTAATAGTGAAATCGGTTAATTGTTGCATTTTGTTTGTGCATCACAACGCTAACAACTGGCTTCAGAAAACTCATTATTAGTTATATGAACCAATTTTAGTATTTTTTAAAAACTTTTGGCATTAAAAAAAATATATATTTTGATGATAATTTAAAAAAAATAATTAAGTTCTAGTGGGTTCCCAGTGATGATTTGCAGCTAGAAGGGCATCCGCTGTGTAAAGCATATGCTGGATGAGTTGTCGGTTCATTCCACTATGGCAACCTCAAAATAATAAAGGGACTAAGCCGGAAAGAAAATGAATGAATAAACAAAGTTTTAGTGTGGGACAGGTGGGTGGTAAATACATTAATAATCCTTCTTTCCTGAATTTTGTAGTTTGATGATGAGTTGTTAGAGATGAGGACACTAAAACGCAGGTCCCATTTTCTAAATAAGAGTCCTACATACATATAATACAAGCTTAAGTAAACGTAGAAATAACATAAGGAATGATCATTGTTGTAATATCAATATTAAACATTATTACAAAATTAACACAGCCTGGGGTGTTAATTAATGATATTTTGTAGACCGTCAGAGTTGATGTTTTGTTCTGATTGGCCTGTTTTTCACCAGGAATTAAATCTTTATATTATTTTATTAGATTTGCATGAAGGCTGGTTTAGACTTCTGCCTCGAGTGATCGGCGTCAGTCCACAATATGTAATTTCCATGTACTGAACTCTTATTATCCAGCTATGCATATCCAGATTTTTTAATTCTATGGCACCTTTAATATATACCTAAGGTATTGTCACCAAATATACATTAAAAATGTTGGTACATTTAGCAGGCCAACATTTATATAATTATTTTTATTATTATTCATTCATTTATTTTCTTTTTGGCTTAGTCCCTTTATTTATCAGGGGTCACCACAACAGAATGAACCGCCAACTCATCCAGCATATGTTTCATGCAGCGAATACCCTTACAGGTGCAACCCAGCACCGGGAAACACTCAAACACTCTCAGATTCACACTCATACACTACAGCCAATTTAGTTTATTCAATTCACCTACAGTGCATGTCTTTGGACTGTGGGGGAAACTGGAGCACCCGGAGGAAACCCATGCCAACACGGGAATTATTATGATTATTAAATTACTATTTATTTATATTTTTCTCATTATTGCTGATGTTGGTAATTATATTATCTGCCAAACTATATTTTGTTGATTTTCGGCAAGCATTTACCCAGAGAATATGCATAATTATGCAACAGATATTATGTAAATCAGTGATTCATGCAGTTAATTAATAAATGATTGTTTTGTTATTTAAAGCTCAATGCCTTAGCAGATATGCAGGCTTTAAATGTATATAAAAATTGCTACTAACACCTGAGGGTGAAGAAATAATGATCGAATATTCCTTCTCGAGTCAACATGTGTATGTTCAAACCTATGTGTCAGTAACAGATTCTTTTGTAATCTCTTTTTCGAGGTGACATTCCTCTCTGGAGGATTACATCCCTCAAACGAGGTCATGTTGAAACACACGGCTAAAACTCTCACTTTCATTGGCCTTCAACAAATCGTTCACTGCCGTCGGCCATTAAAGTTGTTGTGGTGTCAGATGCAGATGCTCTGAATTACAATGATAGCATAGAAATTGCAATCGGCCTCAGACTTGGGCGCTACAGCTGTATTCGCTCCGGCAGCTTATCAAAGCAATCAATTACCCTTGCACGGAAATGCTCAAGGACTCCGCATAATTCTGCGTAAGCACTCTGAGTGTTTCAGCTTTTAACTGTTATTCAGACCCTTTCTCACATGCAACTCCACCAGTGAATGAATGGGGAGAAAATAACTGCTGCTTACAGGAATCCACTGAAAGTGAATGGATGTAATTTAAAGCTCTGGACGAGAGTGGAGGAACAGTGGGCAACAGGAAGTCCATTGAAGGATGTGATGTGTAACTTGATTCCTTACTGTGCCACAGAGCAAACAGAGAAATGACGCCAAGCATTGATCTCCTGTCGGATGCATATTGATTCAGCGCTGGCTTAAGGAGATGAGCGGTTTTCCTGCTTTGTAGCTCCAGTTTATTAGGCAGATCAGAAGTGCGATTTATTTTTCAATATATTCTCTGTTGAATCTGTTAAACTGGAAATGATATGTCCTTTTATTTCAAAGATGAAAATGTAATAATCCTACATTAATCTCAGTGTGAATACATTTCTGGAATATTGTAGATTTTTAAAATGTCTATTCTGGGGCGACACAGTGGCTCAGTGGTTAGCACTGTCGCCTCACTGCAAGAAGGTTACTGGTTTGAGTCCCAGCAGGGCCAGTTGGCATTTCTGGGTGGAGTTTTGCATGTTCTCCCCATGTTGGTGTGGGTTTCCTCCGGGTGCTTTGTTTTCCCCTACAGTCATTTTATAGACATGCGCTATAGGTGAATTCAAAAAACTAAATTGGTTGTAGTGTGTGTGTGTGTGTGTGTGAATTCGCTGTGTAAAACATTTGCTGGATAAGTTAGCAGTACATTCCGCTGTGGTGACCCCTGATGAATAAAGGGACTAAGTGGAAGGAAATAGAATAATTAAATGAAGTTGGTGGTTTATTGCGCTGTGGCGACCCCTGATGAATAAAAGGACTAAGCTGAAGGAAAATTAATAAAAAAAGGAAGTTGGTTGTTCATTGCACTGTGGTGACCCCTGATGAATAAAGGGACTAAGACGAAGGAAAATGAAATAAATTAGGGACTTTTGTTGCTTTACATTTTAGTTTCCATTTATCAGAATGTAAATTTTCTGTACCACATTTTTAAATTGCGTTGTTTGGTTATTTTTCAGCTTCATTTTATTCCATTCATGCTCCTCAACTGACAGTCCCCAAAGTCAAATTAGCTGTACAAATTAGCAAACATGTCAGGATAATGTACATTTTAAGAACTTTGGCTTCAAAACGACTAGTTCAAAGTCTGAGTGTTAAAAAGTAGATGAAAGAAAAAGTAAAGGAAATTTGTAAAACTAGTCAAGCAATCAAACATTGGAGAAGATGCACACTGCATACAAGCAGTAAGTTATTCAGTTATTATTATTATATTTTTTTTAATCTGAGGTAAGTTATCCATTGTTGTTGTCGTAGTGATGATGAAAGACATTCATTCATTCATTTTCCTTTGGCTTAGTCTCTATTTCAGAAATCGCCACAGTGCAATGAACCACCAACTATTCCGGAATATGCTTTACGCACTTATTCACACACACTCATACACTATGGCCAATTTTAGCTTATTCCGTTCACTTACTGTATGTCTTTGAAGTTTGGGGGAAACCGGAGCACCTTAAACTAATTTTTTTTCAGCTTTTGAGCACTCGGAACCCAAGTGAACATGGAGAGAACATGCAAACTCCACACAGAAATGCCAACTGGGACTCGAACCAGTGACCTTCTTGCTGTGAAGCCTATTAAAAGACACGTAAAATTACATTAAAGCTAACATTATTTTAATATTATGCATATTATTCATTATAGGTCATGGAAATTAAGCTTTTAGCTAGTGAAAGTCAGAAAAAAGTCAGGCATTTGATATTTATTTTAGAATCGGAAAATAAAAAGGTTTTTATATATAATTTACTCAAGTGATTTAAAGAGTTTTCTGTTTATTTAACTACTATTTTAATTTTTAGCACTTCATATTAGTATCTTGTGTTTCATATACACTATGAACAGCAGCTACGCTAATTATTTTCTTTTTTCTCTATTTCCACCAGGGGATACTCATCCTGAAGCCCCTAGAGATTATGCAGCACCATTGATGCAATCCAAGACCTGTGAAGAAATGATGCCAATGTATTCATAATCCTGGACCAGGCCGTATCCTGAGCTGATGCTGCAGCGGTCATGGAGGAGCAGAGAGCATGAGACTAATTTCTGAAAGACCACAGTGACAGACAGGTCTTCGCATTGATCCCATGGGCCAGCCTGAACACACGCCGGTAACCTACTCACACCTGCATTTCTCCACAATGGATGTAGAAATGTTCTACAGTGCCTAGACTGCAGCTCCGCACAAGAAGTTTGGCCAGAGGAGAAACGCTCGTGCCAAACAGCCTGGTTTCATGTTTTTTTTTTCCTTAATTTCCATCAATTGGTGAAGTTTTGTTCCTCGCCATTGTCGCTACTGGCTCGCTTGGTTTGGGACTTGTGGAGCTGTGCATCGATGGATTTGCTTTTCAGTGTTTGGACTTCCAGCAGTGAAATTTAAACCACACTGAACTGAACTAAACTAAACTTCAACTCTGAAAGCTGGACTGACACAGTTTCAATACACAAGAACTTCTGTGTTAAGCTGCTTTGACACAATTTACATTGTAAAAGCGCTACAGAAATAAACGAACTGAACTGTTTAACACACAAAAAAAGATATTCTGAAGAATCATGAAAACTGGTAGCCATTGACATTCATGGTAAAAAAATACTATGGAACTCAACTGCTGCTGCACTTTACCAAAAGAAATAAACTCCAAAAAATGTTTGGAACAAGTGGAGGTTGAGTAAATGGTGACAGATTTTTATTTTTAGGTGACCTATCCATTTCGCATATCTATGAGAAGTATGCTGGCAGTTACATAACAGTGGTTTTGTCAGTTTAGAGAGCTGAATAACTTTCTGGTGCCCAAAGGCCAATCATATTTGCTTCTCCCTGAGAAAATATTTTCACAACTGTGAACGAGAAACAAATCTGTAGGTATTCCTGAAACCACAAGGCTGTACGTTGGTGTAGTGTCTGATAATGGATGCTTGTGATTGTAGACATAGCTCACATATAATTGGTTAAGACCGTATATTATGACACAGTGTCAGACAAAACCAAAAATTATAGCTATGTGTAATCATAGATCTGTGTGAGCATTCCTTACACTTCAGAATCTATCAACTAGGCTATCAACGATATTGGAAAAATTACACATTGCGATATTTTTTTATTATGCGATATATATTGCAATATGAAAACAATTTCTCTAGAAGAGTTGAAAAACGGTTTGGAAAGAATTTATCATTTTAGATTGAAATGATTCATAGGGGAGTGTATAACATATAACAAACAATCTTCAAGCATAGATAAATTCAATAAAGAAAAATATGCAAATTAAATAAACAGCAATTTAATGTTTTCCGTTTTATAAATGTCTATATCGTTTTATTGTTTTATATATGTCTTCATTTTATAAGCAATTCAATAAGATTAATCGTTATTAATTTGTCAAAGTTAAAAACAGTACATTTTCTTATGCCTAAATGCTTTTTAACCCTTACACAGTCACGGGCCACAAAAACACTGATAAACTATACACAGTGATAAATTATAATACAGGCTCAACTGTGCGTATACTCGCGATGTGACTATTGCGAAGGATCACGTTACAATATCGATGCTGAAAACGATATATTGTGTAGCCCTACTATCTACAGTAGTCAAAAGTGGATCAAACAATTCTTCAAAGTTATTCTAATAAACAAACACAATGATTTGCCCAAATTTCTTTTGACTTATAGTTAACCAAATTAACATTGCTATTAAAGGTTCAAGACACCCTGGAGCAAATATTTTAACAGATTTGTGTGTGTTGAGCATCAGTTAAGACAGTTAGCACATGTCAGCTTTAATTGTGGGGAAAACGGGATAATTTTGAGCTATTTTTTAGCTAATTTCATCTTCCGGGTTTAGAATAATTTTAGGGACGGAATCAAAATCGGTGTCGTAATATGAATCTACTAGTGGATTGATGACGCAGAGGTTTCTCATTATTATTCATGCCAATTTTTCTTATCCTATGAGAAGATCCTGCTTCTTAATTATTCATGAGAGTACGTGCTTTCCAAAGGCAAGGCAGACCTGCCAAGCTGTGAGACCCAGTGACTGGGTGACACTGCTTCCACGCACATCACTGGTCATATGTGTTTGCTTCCATGATCCACAGGGTCAATACAGCAAATCTGCTGGTTTACAGCAAGCATTTAAGTCGAGAGAGCTGTACGAGAATTGGAGAATTGCAGACTTTGTCTTTTATCACTTGAATTTGTTACCATTCAGACACATTGCCTATATTCATGCTGCTGCGTTTACCTATGTTTAAAATCCAGACTACTGGCAGTGCTAATGGTTGGAATAGACAGGGCAAGAGACCTGCTGCATTGCTATCCACTGTGTCTGCATTCAGACCCAGGGATTGAGGAGGAGAGAAGTCCTCCTCATTTACAGTGTTTATATAAATATGATTATATTTATGATGATATAACAAATTGAGATTATTTGTATATGAAATTACGAATAACAAATGTAGCAGCACATTAAATTACTTACTGTTTATTTCTTTGCATTTTAACTTTATAAACTATAAAATCATGCGTCTCCTCACGGTTTGTGTCTCATTTTGTAAGCCAACTGACAACAGTTCGCTCCCCTCTTTTTCCCCTGCTCTGCCGGCCACACCCACTCCTCCCTCTGCTCGCAGAGCTCCACGCCCATCATGAAGCATTTTTTAAGGTAGACTTGAACCGAAACAGGGGGTTTCATGGCCCTTTAAATGCTAACATGCCTTGAAGCTGAACATTTGCACATTAAGCTGAATACTGGTCTCCTGCCAAATAACTAAAATATTTTGGACTGTCCTCATGGTGAAGAAAATTAGTTATCAAAACTATCATGTTTAAAAATGTGTTAAATAGCACATGGGGAACATTAAAAATTTTATTACAATTTCACAGGGCCAATAACTTTGGCACACACACACTAACACTGTCATGTATATGAATCTATATATGTTTCATATAGTCTTAATATACACTGTTAACAATTTCTAGCAGCACAATTTCTGCTGCCATTACCGGCAGCAGCTCGCCAGCATCTTACTGTAAATCAATTACAGTAAAAATACTGTATTTACATTTATAGCTCTATTTATTTTATGCTCTATATGCATTCACAGAATTGTATGTATATCTTTAATGTAAAGTATACAGTAATCTTTACAGTGCAACTTTAAAATACTGTAACATACCGCATAACTGTTCAACAGTAAAATACAGTTCATATTACAGTTAAATACTGTGTCATTTACAAATATTATTAAGTGTGTGTCTGGCATAAATAATGAAATATAAGTAAAATACAGTTTTGATAAATATATAATTTGTAACTAATATACAGTATAAATAAATTTATTTAAGTAATTTATGAAACATGTAGGGTGAACATGTCTTAAATATGTGTTACATGTGAAATGCATCTTCTGCCTAACACATTTTGAGTATTAATGAACTTTCATGTCAATCTATGCTATATGTTTCACACCTCATTAATATAGATCACATTTGATGTGGCTTGAGTTCCTGTCAACAGCTCCTGTCTGCAAAAGGTGTGAAAGTAAATGTTAAACTCAGCAAAATCTCAAAAGGTGATTTATGTATCTTCACAATTTATTTGGGCACCATATAAAATAGTCTGTGATGGTACGTTGGCAGTGATCCCATCCTTCCGCTGTAAATCTTTTATGGCTGTCATCTTGTTTTATGGCAAAACTTCATCGACTTTCCCAGATCACCAGGACAGGAAGCTACAAGCTCATCGCAAAGATGATCTCATGAATTATAAATGTTTGCCTATATGTGTACTGCTGCATTACTACACATCTCTTTGTTGAAGAAACAAGAAATCAACTTTCAGCAGACAGAAACAAGACAATCAAACAGCTGATGGTTTCCTCAGGCTTTGTGTATCGTATTCCCTGGATTATTTCAGCTCACTTACATAATTATATGGCTTTCTCCTACTGTGGAGAGGTGCACATTGCTGGCAGGCGTGATTCATCATTTGTGCTTCTTTGCTTTGCTCGCTTAATTTAATGGAGCTCGGGCTACATGCCTTCCTGCATCAGTGCTTATGTGGCCCATGTGAACTTTCTTCTACCTCAGCTGTTCCAAGCCATTCAGATGCTTTCCTCTGATTAAAAACTCACTCCAGTGCAGTTTGCTTTCCGGAAGGTGGAGTTGTCAAATTTTAGACATGGTATTAAAAGTTTATGCTTTGTTGTTTCATGGTAGACTTAACAGTACACAATGAGTGGTTTACTGTAGCTACCCAGATGAACATTTCATTACACTTTTGTTTTGCTCAAGAGTTCTCATTTTTTAACTGTAAATGTCAACTGGCTACATTGTTTTTCCATATAGTTTTTTTTCTCCATTGTTTTTTTTTTTCCATAGGAACATTTTGTTACACAATTAATCATGTCATTTTTAATACTGTCATTTTTTACTCACCCTCAACTTGTTCCAAACCTGTTTGGGTTTCTCTCTTCTCTTGAAGACTTAGGAAGATATACTGAAGAATGTTGGAAAAAAAACAGCTATTGTCTTCCATAGTATATTTTTGTTCCTAATATGAATGCTGATGGCTCTTTTCCTCAGCAAATCTTGTTTCAGAAGAAAGAAATTTATAAAAGTTTAAAACCAACTGAGTGTGAGTAAATGCTGAGTTCTGTTATGATTCTTTGAAACATAAAATAAGATATTTAGAAAAATACGGCACAGTGGGTAACATGTTCACCTCACAGCAAGAAGGTTGCTGGTTCGAGCCTCGGCTGGGTCAGTTGACGTTTCTGTGTGGAGTTTGCATGTTCTCCCCGTGTTCACATGGGTTTCCTTTGTGTGCTCCGGTTTCCCCTACAAGTCCAAAAACAAAAACATGGTACAGGTGAACTATGTAAGCTAAATTTTCCATAGTGTATGTGTGTGAATGAGTGTGTATGGATGTTTCCCGGTGATGGGTTGCGGCTAGAAGGGCATCCGCTGCGTAAAACATCTGCACGTGGATGACTTAATTAGCCACATTTGGTTATTTACAATTTGACATGATCCAGGATTGTTTTGTTCTTCAAAACTTTTCCAAGAGTTGTTGTTATAGCAACAGTTCTGGAAGCTCAAACCTGCGCTCGGGAGCAGCAGCTTATTTCATATCAACAGGATACCGAATGCTGATATTTTCTTACAGTAGTAACATATAGGCTATAAACACCCAGCTATATGACAGTGTAAGCATGCAGCCCACAACAAATGTGGAAAGTTATTGCGTATTATACTTAACAAATGGTTTACTATGAATTTTATGTAATTTTGCTCACATGGATAATTGAATATTAATCAGATGATGTCATTACGCAGCTGTGCAGTCAGCCAATCGTTGCATTGCAGATCATGATTTTGAGGATTGATAGATCTGTCCTTCACAACACACGCAGCGATCTCAGATCAGTTCATCCAGGCATTTTATTCTGATTCGCGAACTTGTTTGAAAAACCAAATTAGCCAGAGATCAGTTATCAAGATTAAAAGATCCAGGATCTGCCAAATAATATATAATGTAAGTGAGGTACGAAGAACGGACCCCTGGTCTTATTCACATAGATGTTTAGCCATGAAAACCCCCCACCCAAAAAAGCGGTAGATTATGCTGCTTGATGTTGCAAACTGATATTTCCTGATTATATTCATTTTTATTTTCATGTATTGTCATAAACATACAATTTTACGGCTACAAATTAAAAGAAGTGACTGAGACTTGAGGTTTTGGCCAATAAGGTTCCAGTGGCTGCACACACTCGTATATGAAAGAATACGGTGAAAAGAGAAATTTTTTTTTTTTTAGATTACTAAAAATGGTCCTTTGTAGCCAGATCATTCAACAGCAAAGGGCACTGCACCATTATTCATCACAATGATTTACAGACATAAGATTAGATTCAGGATAATGAAAAACCTGTGTGTTGTTGTCAGGATGACAGTGAAGGTCCACGTGTCACATGCGCATGCTGTGATGCTGGCAGACTCATAGACATTCATTAGTTCCATTGAGCTCATCTATGATTACTCTGTTTGCTTGTATGAATGTGTGTGTGTGTGTGTGTGTGTGGCCTGAGACCTGCTACTGCTGCTGTTGTCAGGGGAACTGAGTTCAACTCCCTGATTTCAAGACATTCTGTTCATAATGGCAAACGGTGAATCAGTGCTACTTAGAGATGGAGCAAGTTTGCCATAAGCAGCGACACACACGCACTGACATGTTGTGCAGTGGTGCTCATGCGGGCAATGTGGGTTTGAATCATTTCCTGTCCTCTAAAGTATCATTGTAATACACTAAACATGTAGAGAAGGACACTATAATCTACACTGCTAAAAAAAAGGATTTTAGTGGTAAAAAAAAAATGTAAAAATGCTACAGTAAAAATATCTGTAATCCAGTTAACATCAAATTTCCTTAATTCATACTGTATTTCTTTCAATAGATTTGAACGTTCACTCACCAGCCACTTTATTAGGTACACCTGTCCAACTGCTCATTGACGCAATCATTTCTAATCAGCCAATCACATTGCAGCAACTCATTTTGCAACTCAAATTGCATTTAGGCATGTAGACATGGTCAGGGTGATCTGATGTAGTTCAAACCAAGCATCAGAATGGGGAAAAAAGGTGATTTAAGTGACTTTGAATGTGGCATGGTTGTTGGTGCCAGACGGGCTGGTCTGAGTATTTCAGAAACTGCTGATCTACTGGGATTTTCACGTACAACCATCTCTAGGGTTTACTGAAGATGGTCTGAAAAAGAGGAAATATCCAGAGAGCAGGAGTTCTGTGGGCGCAAATGCCTTGTTGGTGCCAGAGGTCAGGGGAGAATGGCCAGACTGGTTTGAGCTTATAAAAAGGCAACAGTAACTCAAATAACCACTTGTTACAACTGAGGTATGCAGAAGAGCATCTCTGTACACACAACATGTCAAACCCTGAGGTAGATGGGCTCCAGCAGCAGAAGACCACACCGGGGTTCCACTTCTGTCAGCTAAGAACAGGAAACAGGCTACAATTCACACAGGCTCACCAAAATTGGACAATAGAAGATTTGAAAAACGTTGTCTGGTCTTATGAGTCTCGGTTTCTGCTGCAACATTCGGATTGTAGGGTCAGAATTTGGCATCAACAACAGGAAAGCATGGATCCATTCTGCCTTATATTAACAGTGGTGTAATGGTGTGGGGGATTTTTTCTTGGTACACTTGGCCCATTAGCACCAATTGAGCATCGTGTCTATGCCACAGCCTACCTGAGTATTGGTGCTGACCATGTCCATCGCTTTATGACCACAGGGTACCCATCTTTTAATGGCTACTTCCAGCAGGATAACGTGCCATGTCATTCATTAACCTTTTTATCAGCATAGTCCCTTTATTAACTAGGGGTCCCCACAGTGGAATGAACCGCCAACTTATCCAGCATATGTTTTACGCAGCGAATGCCCTTCCAGCCACAACCCAACACCAGGCGAGTGTATTTAATTGATTTCAGAAAGGCAGTAAAATACAGTATAGGGATGTTTAATTTAATTTTAACATAAATATTTTTTACTATATTTAGCTTTGTTTTAAATAAAGTTTATTTATTTATTGGTAAAGATCGGAATCGCAATCTTTTAAATTCAAATAATTTCGACCCAAAACTTTGAACTCTATTCTGACCAAAGCATCTGGTAAATGACTAAATGTATTTTAACTAACAGTCGTTTTCTACATAATCATGTTTAAAGTAAAACAAAAATGCTGAATACTTTCCCCCAAACTTTATAAAATCTTGTTACACCATCTTAAAGATATACATAGAGCTCCTCTTATATCAAGAGAAGGGAAATTATAACAAGGAAAGAATCATTTCAAACCCCAGACCATTGATATTCAAGGCTGTTGTTGTTTTTCTCCCATGCCAACACCTATTCATCACTATTCAAGCTCAGTTTCTCATAAAACACCTCTCATATTCATCTCTCTCGCAATCACTTGTGCAGTAATTAACAATGAAACTTCCATGACAGATTGCTATTGTACCATTCTGCAACCTTCAGCCATGAGGTGAAGCACTTCAAGATGATGAATGAATGCAGCGTCTGCTTTAAATTCTGAATGAATACTATCAGCATTTACAGTGCCATCCGCTAATATTGGCACCTTTGGCTGTGAAAAAAAATCCACTTAAACTTTTTGCTGAAATTGTATTGAAAAGTTTGCTTTCCTTGAGAACAAACAGTTGCATATGAAACACAGTTGACGCCTGTATGATGAGGTACAGGAAATTGTTCAGTTATGATTTCCTGTTTCACAGAGAGTATAAATATAAGGAAACACAAAAGGCCAATCTCGGTCATTCATTACAATGGGTAAAACCAAAGCACAGTGCTGTGTTTCACAGTTAAAGGTTGTAGAGCTTTATAAAATGGGAAGTGGCTATTAGAAGAAAAACAAAAACACTGAAAATGTCCAATTCCACCATCAGGGGAATAATGAAGAAATTCTAGTACACTGGAATTATGAATCAACTTGGATAAAGACCAACCCGCCATTGGGACAACAGTTTGAGTGGCCACAAAAATCTCCCTAAATCACAGCTGGAGATTTGCAGACGTTTGTAGGGTTGTGTGGTCAGAAAGTCTCCAACATTACAATCTGACATCACTAAACATTGTTTGGAAGTATTTCAAGAAGAAGAAAAAAAAAGCCCTCATCCAAAATCAAGTTACATTTTTTTCACTTTTTTATATTATATTTTTATTTTGACCTTAAAGCAACACAGAGCAATACAAAAAGCAACAACAACTATAAAGACAGAAAAGAAAAGGCAAACAAAACAAAGACAGACAAAAGACAGAAAAAAAGTTATTTTAAAACCATCATTACCTCCAGTTTTATACATAGGTTAACACATATTTCTAGGCCAGTGGGCACAGGTGTTCTCGCAAACAATGACAGG